>NC_080726.1:6960704-7195704 GCF_019097595.1 Hemibagrus wyckioides
TGACACAGATGAAATGCAAAGTAAAAATGCATCAGTGGGATTATACCAACCAACTACAAGTTGAATAATGACACCTTTTACCTTCACTTGTATTGCTAACACCACAACAACAATAGAAAATATTGAATTTTCATGCCAGCATAGAGTTTCTAAATGTAGCTGGGGACCTAGAAGGCCCACCCATGCTCATAATAAGACAAACTATTTGTAAAATTTCCAAATAAATGATTGCTATATTGTTCTATTTCATTCAACCATATCTTTACTTCTTTATCATTGTCTTCTTAGAGATTTGGCAAGTTCTATGTCATCTGAAATAAGCAGTACAGCAAGCAGGCTACTGTGCTTTTTAAAGGCAAGTTGTTTACCATATATGTCAATTTTGACAGTCTTTCGTTATGCATATAAATGTGGCTGTGAACAAGTAGTTTAGAATAGGAGTGATTTATCAGTGGTCTCTGCATAGAGCTGTGTCTTTACACTTGTGATATATACCAATATTCTTGTATCTACAGGCAGCTCTTACACACACATTTAAAACGTGTTCTACACACACTTGATTAACCAGACCTCAGTCTTTTCCTATATTCAACTCTCCAGTTCCTGTGATCTCTCTTATTAACAAGGTGTACAAGTATTTCTGGTGGACACCATCTTGTATATAAATGTGTGTAAATATGTTATAGCACTGTGCCAATGAGAAAAGTTAAGATGGTTCTTTGACATGTACAGTATATGTAGGATGCTGCTTAGGGACCAAGCAGGTTCAGAAACAACCCTGGATTAACAAAAATAAAAATTAAGGTCACTGCTTTTCATATTCTACTCCTGGAATATTGTAACTACACAATTTAATACACTCTCAGGTAATTTTCGAAGTCTAACTTTTGAATAGACTTCCTTCTCCCTCACCTTGTGCCGATTGATTGAAGTTTCTACTGATAGTACAAGAAGATAACTTTAGAAATATTCTCTTCCTAGTTTGATCCTGAGTTTGGATTACTGTTTGTGAGGAGATTTTCATATCCTTTTCATATCCTCCCCAACTCTGCATGGGTTTCCTCTACGTTCATTTGCTTCCTCTGTTCTTCCAAGAACACCCTGGTAGATGGATCGATTATGCTAAATTGCCCCTAGGTATAAAAATAAGTGATCCTGTCCAGAGTGTATTCTTACCAAATGCCCAGTGTTCCCAGGATGTGGTATTTTGTGGCACAGCATTGCAATCGTATTGCATCAGTTTTTTGACAGAATCTTTGCTAAATCACTGCTGTACTGCTGTGTACCAATGCCCTGGAACAACAACACCTAGCAGACATCTTAGAAAAGCTTCATGGAACCATTGGGAATCCCTACTGTAATCAGTGGATCATGACCCTTCACATTGGTGGAGGTGTTTTTCTTTATTTTAGACTCAACAGGCTTGTGATTGTCACTGGAGTGTTCCATGATTTTCATTAAAATTGTGAACTGAAGACAAGGTTTTATGATTATAGGAAGGCAGTTAACTTTCTAACAGTGGGCAACTAGCATCATTATGAATTACCTCAGTGGCATTACCTAGTGAGTGAAGTAAAGGGGAAACATGCCCCTAAATATTTACATGCTGTACCATGACATCTGAAGTAATTTGAATTGTACCATCTCAAATGCAAAATCATGAACAACAAATCAGACCTTCAAAATTTAAGTCTGACTCTAAAATGCATTGTCCAGAGTGAATCTAGTGAATCCCTCAAACTGTTTCAGTGGTAATGTTGGTATTTTGTCTGGAGTGTCACTTTAGATAAAAATCTAATCTCATTTTCGACATTTACACACTCAAAAGCAAGAAAAGATAAAGAAAAAAGAAAAAGAAAACTCAGAAACGAAGTGTTTCCCTTTCAGGAAAGGTTGAAGTAGAACTTCTTCAGAAGGCTATACAATCAATCACCCTAAAAGACCCTTAATAAGACTCTAGTTGTATATAAGTGTTTCTGTGTTCTACTATAGGTTAACCATTTTACCTATACTAAAATGTTGGGTATTTTCCACATGAATAATAGATACAGATGGTGCTAAATATAACTGCTCTGTGGTTTACTGTGTCCAAGTCCCACAAGATGAACCATGAACAAATGACTAGCTTCTGCACAAATGGCATGAAAGACAAATGTAAGTTACCACAAAAATGCTAGTGCGGCAAACACACATTGCCGAGAATTGTGGTTGCATGATCTTCAATTTGAGTGAGAGAAGTGAAGGAAAAAAAGAGACAGCAATAGAAAAGTAGAATGAAAGGTAGAGACATCCGTGTGAATTTCTTTGTAATGTGTAGGTGTAAGCAGAGAGAGAGAGAGAGAGAGGGAGAGAGAGAGAGAGAGAGAGAGAGAGAGAAAATGAACCTGACAGTCAGCCATTTACTAGTCAATAGAACCACAAAATGGGAAACATTTTTCCAGTTCATGAGAAAATGAGATAATGTAAGTTTATGTAAGTTTATTGTCAGGGTTTTTTTTTAACCAGTGGAAATGGGGCAATGACAATTCAAATCAGCAAAGGTGATCAACATTTACTGTACACCTTTGCTGATGGTTAAAAACATTTACATTAAAATACGTGCTAATTGTTAGTCATATATATATATATATATATATATGTATATATATATGTATATATATATATATATATATATATATATATATATATATATATATATATATATATATATATATATATATATATATATATATATTGTAATCAGTAGACATATATTGTTCAGTTGAAATCCACTAAATAAATTATTGCATAATAATTACAAGATATATTCAGTCAATTAGTCTTATTCCTAGATTGTGGAAATAATATGTGAATATAAAAATAAAAAAGGTACTGAATATATTGAAATAACAAGATATCATGTGGAAAGAATGATATAACCCATTCAAATAATAAGTTAATAAACTAATAAGATTTTATGTCAAAATAATGAGATATCAAGCAAAAAAAAAAAAAAAAGACATAGCACTCCAACCATTTAAAGCAACATACAGACAAGAAAATACAACTTTTATGTTTTGTTTGTTTGTTTGCTTGTTTGTTTGTAAAAATATATATAAAATTATATATTCTCTCTCTCTCTCTCTCTCTCTCTCTCTATATATATATATATATATATATATTATATTATATTTTATATTCCATTGACTAATGGGTTGCTGAGTAACAGAAAAAAAAAAAAAAACTATGAAGAAAATGTTTCCTGATAACATAAATTTATATTTGTCATTATCATTAATAATAATAATAATAATAATGATATAGTAATAGTAGTATAAAATGGTAGTGAGAACTCTGATCATATATATATATATATATATATATATATATATATATATATATATATATATATATGAAACACATTACAGCAATTATTATTTTTTTATTATTATTTTTTATTATTATTACAACAATAGCTACATTGTTGTATAGATTTGGTAGCAAAATATAGTATGCAACATTACACCGAAAAACAAGTTGCTATTTGTCATTTATCCCATTCTGTGGTATTATTATTAAAACATACTTTAATGTCATATCCATCACTGGAGATTCCCTCTGTATCTAGAGCTCCTTATAAGCTGTGTGAGAGATGTTACAGTATAATGAGTGAATTGCTAAAAGGATATATTTCATTTCAACTTCTCATTAGTTTGTGCATTTTAATTCAGCTACTTGCACTACACCTACAGTTATGACTGCACTACAGTTACATTTGCATGGTGATTCATATAACTGCAGCTTTCCGAAGTTTGAGGTCAGTGTTTTTACGATACATAGTGAAGATTAGTTCTATCGTTATGAGTCTTGGAGAAATGACAAGTCATGCATGCACCTATAAACTGAGTGAATCACAACAGACATGATTATGTCTGTGATGGCTTGCTAGATTATTTTACCATGAATGGGTCTACATTCGAATGGGAGTGTATGTGATAAGTAGATCTCAGTTAAGAGTCTCAATGTTTTAGTGTTATAGCAGGGTCAAAGGGGACATGTTAAGAATATTCAAAGAGAATGTACTCTAGATTAATATGAATATAATACCAAAGAAATCCTGAATCCAATACTTGAATGACATCCTTCAACTGAGGTATCAAAATGCAATGAAGCATAATAGGCATAAGCTGAAGAAATAAACTGAAGGAAACATTGATGAATTCTATGAAATCTATGATAACCACTTTACTGAAACTATGTTCTTAAAAAATCCTTTTAATTATACAAACAAATCACTATTATATTCTAAGTGAAAGATGCAAGGGTGGCTAAGCCCCCAAGCAGTTTACTGCAATCTGGATTGAATGAACAGGTTATAGGTTTTCTGTATACCATGTTGGTAAACAGTTAGTTTAGCATGTTGGAGAAAAGGCATTATAGGTGTAAAATACTTATTTCTTTTATTATTTTATTATGTTATTTATTAATTTATTAATAATTATTGATAGAAATCAATAATGCAGCTGATTATCTGTCTTATGTACTGTGGGTGTGTTATAGTTTAACCCATATCATTCTTATCATTTCGTCAATGAGAACTAATTGTTTTAATTTAATTTCAAGTTCTTGATAGATATTTAATTTTAGTCTCATGTTTAACTTCATAACCACCTGTCACTGGAAAGACGCATATTATTTGCAAGGTCAAGATGGCCCCACAGATCATGGGTAGGATGACAAATTTTGAACTGACTAAAGCTATCATGTAAGCAGTCATGTACTCCTCTTCATCACACAGCCCCCTAAAGTTACCTCAAGTGCAAAATGGAAAATAATAGCAATGGCTTAAAATGCAAATATCATTCTAATGGATTGTTGTTGCATATCACAAACCATTACAGACTATGTTAAAAAACAGTACATAAGGGTCATGAATGAAATGGGAAAACTGTGTGTAAGTGTGTGGGTGTGGGTGTTTGCATAAGTGTGTGTGCAGCTTTAAGTTTCTAATTCCTTAGAATTGTTGCTAAATACCTATTCAATAAGTGTATCTTAGTCCCTGGGGTTCTGCTCCACCTCTCACTGGTGGGGTTAGTTTGAGTCACAGGGATTCCCCCTACATGTTCACTTGAAATTATGCAATCTGTTTGTACGTGTACTGGACAAATCATTCATTTACTATCTAAAAAAAAATGAGCCTTGCTTAAGAAAGTGCTGTACTAGACCAGAAATCCCAGGTTTGTGCTGTATAGTTTACACATGTTTAACATTCACTGCATTCACTTTGTTATTTTGGCAGTGGCCAACTCCAGTCACAGAGGGCAGGGGGCCAAAACATTCTAATGATTTGTTTTGTTCAAACCAAATTATATACTGGATAATACTATGAATTTAACTCAGTTTGTTTGTTTGTTTGTTTGTTTGTTTATTTATTTATTTATTTATTTATTTATTTATTGCATAGGCTACTAGGTTTAAATGATACCATTTTACTGTGGTAGTTTTATTGTATACAGTGTTTTACTACTAGTCTAAATTATTTAGCCATGAAGTCTATTTTATCTCTGTACCAATATTATTGTTGAGATGTATGAATTGATTGCCCAGTGTACTGTGAACGTCACATTAATACACTGTAAGTATTTTTATCAAGGTAAGTTAATATGCTTAGAAGAAGGACAAGCATTTATTTGTCACATATCATCACATTACAGTTATGTACAATACAATAAAATAATTTCTTCAAATTTACAAGCATATATTTCTACCTAACAAGCTGAGGTCAGAGCACAGGTTCAGACATCATATGACACCTCTGGTGCAGATTGGACTAAGGGCCTTGCTCAAGGACCCATCAGTGACTGTGTCGTTAACTGCTGAGACACATCTGCTTATATAAAAAACAAATAATATAATATAACAAAACGTAAGAATTACAACTGTGATTAGATACAATTAAATTACACAATGAATGAAATTAAATTAAATAATTAAATTCAACAGGATTCATACTGAAAATTGCCTTATTAACAACCAGAAACAGTGAAAGAAAGAAAGAAAGAAAGAAAGAAAGAAAGAAAGAAAGAAAGAAAGAAAGAAAGAAAGAAAGAAAGAAAGAAAGAAAGAAAGAAAGAATCAAAGAGTCACATAACTCTTCTCTACCCTCTAGCGGTTCAAACTCATATTACTTAATTTTATTTATTTATTTATTTATTTATTTATTTATTTATTTATTTATTTATTTATTTATTTATTTATTTGCCTTACTAGAATCACAACTAGGTGTTGCTTTAACAGCATTTGTTTGACATTCACACACAAACAGTACTGTGCAAAGATTTAAGGCAGGTGTAAAAAAAACGTAAGAATGCTTTCAGTGGTATATATTTCTTTTTTTTTTTATTGTTAATTTAAAAAATGCAAAATGAGTGAACAAAAGAAAAATCTAAATCAAATCAATATTAGGTGTGACTCCCCTTGGATCAGAGTGAGGTGTATGATTAACCAGTTATACCAAGCAGGTGTTAATGATCATCACTTTCATATGTAGTTTGAAACACAGTCATTAACTGAAACAGAAACCGCTGTGTAGGAGGCTTAAAACTGTCCAAGGAACAGAAAAACTCTGCTACCATGCTGAGGCTGTGGAAGACAGTTTCATGTCACAGGTCACTGGCGGAAACTAGTGGGACCTAGGTACAGCCATTTACTGTCCAGAGAAGTCTGACCAGAAGTGGTCTCTATGGAAGAATTACGTCAAAATGCCATACCTCTGACATGAAAACAAGACTAAGCGACTTAATTATGCATGAAAATATAGAATCTGGGGTGCCGGAAAATGGCAGCAGGTGCTCTGGACTGATGAGTCAAAATGTGAAATATTTGGCTGTAGTAGGAGGTAGGTTGTTCACTGAAGGGCTGGAGAGTGGTAGAATAATGAATGTCTGCAGGCAACAGTGGAAACAGTGGAGGTTCCTTGCAAGTTTGGGGCTGCATTTCTGCAAATGGTGTTGGAGATTTGGTCAGGATTAATGGTGTCCTCACTGCTGAAAAATACAGGCAGATACTTATCCATCATGCAATACCATCAGGGAGGCATTTGCTTGGTCCCAAATTTATCCTGCAGCAGGACAACAACCACAAACATACAGTTAATGTTATTAAGAACTATCTTCAGTGTATTTTCAAGTGTATACGCACTGTTAATTGAAATAATATTAGAGCCATAATTGAACATGACATTTTAATTCCCAATCAGTGAAGTAAATTCCCAATCAGATACTCAGCACCATCCTTTGAATCTTCTTGACTGTAACAATAGTGAAGACTGGATTTAAAAAAAAGATCACACTTCTAATAATAGGCCTGTATTTATATCTTTAGGTTAAATTAGATAATCAGGAGATAAATACACGTAATAGTTTACGTACACTAAAACAGTTCATGTAGTGCTCAGGCTGCATTTTTTGTTTTGGTCACTAGATGAGGACATTTTGCAGCTTTGTGTGTCTTTTTCTAATATACTTCTTTTTTTTTATTCTCTTCACCTTTGTTGATTAATCGTTGTATTCACATTATTTTGCTTTTTCAACCCTGTTTTGTATTCAGGTGCCTTGTAAGTCCTCTTAGGGTTTTTTGTGTTTTTTAATACACTTAGTCAGTTACTTGCATTTTGTGGCTATACATGTTTGCCTAGATTTGTTTAAAATGCTAAATTTAGCTCTTTGTTTTTTAGATTTTGTGCCACACACTGGCCACTATCTTTCAGTATGTTTTGTTTTTCTCTTTGTTCTGTGGATACTTATCCATCCAATAGTTATCCAACATAACATCATAACTATAACTTAGCATCACTGAGTCTATTAATAGAATGGTTTTGACATTTAGAATATGAGTGTAACATAACCTGTTCTTATTTATTGTTAGTCTGTTTAGTGTTATAGTTATTAAAAAAGCATCTTCGGTCTAGTGAAATGTATTATTATAATTAAAATGGCCTTTTGTATGGTGAATGATAATAATAGTGTGATTCTAATAATTGAGAATAATTATACCTTTAATTATCAAAAGTTATTTTTTTATATCCATATGAAAGGTTAGAAGGCAAAACAAGGTAAGCATGTACACAAGCAGTAACTCAAGCTCAGGATCGAACCCAGGAGTGTCACTCCATTTAAGGCTGTGATAGACTACATATTACTGTCCTGTTGGCGTTTGGTTATCATAAATATCTTCAGCGTAACTGATATTACAAGTGAAAAAACTGCAAACTCACTAGAGTTTCAACTGACATTAGTAAGCACTTCTCCAGTTTCATCCTCACCCACACAAAACTTGTTCCTATGCTCAGGGATCCTCCTGATGGCAGATAAATGCAGAACCAGCAGGCACTTAATTTGGGTGCTAAAGTATTTTTTTTAATCTTAGAGGCTCAAGAATGGTATTTTGTGTGTCTCTCTTTTTGCTGTAAAAGGCTAAGACATTCTCTGCATGCTCACACACACACACACACACACAGAAGATGTATTTACAAACACACAGTCTCCTCCAGAAGTATTGGAATTGAAAAGTTTTGTTTTTTACAACTTTAGAACAGGCTAGAACATGGCAGACCACCCATGTTTTAGGTGTGGTCTGTAAGTATAGGCACAGATGGCCTAAAATGAAAGCACACTCTTGATTGCAAGTTCCTTGCTTGAAATAACTGCTTCAAACCACTGACCCACTGACATCAAACTGTTGCATACTTCTTTTGTGATATTTTTCCATGCTGGTACCACAACTTCTTTCAGTTGTTTGTTTTGGGGGGTTCTCCTTTCAAGTGGTTACATGCTGGTTAATTAGGTCTAGTGATTGACCTTTTACTTTTTTTCTGCTGATGAAATGCTTTGTTAAGTTGGCAGTGTGTTCTGGGTCATTGTCTTGCTGAAGGTGGAAGTTCAAGCACATAAAGTTTTATTTTTGGGGATTCCATCAATCATTTTGAATCTAATAATTAAGATATTAGAGGTTGTACTCTGGATTTCCATTGGGATTAAAATTATTTTCTCTCTGCTCCAGTATTCATGACACATGCAGCATGTAATCCTGCTTGTCTTCTATTCTTTAATTACTGTTTTCAGTTGTGCTGGAGGAGAAATAATGCACTCACGGTAATATAACTAATATTTTCGCTAGTCTGACTGGCACCAAGGTGCAAAAACATGTTATGCTAATAAGGTTTGCTGTGTCATGTCCATCAAAACAGATGGAACCTGTCCTGTAAGATCTGGGGTTAGAGATGTACTTCCCATCGAGGCCACAGGGGACAGCAGAACACTTGCTGCATTATGAAAGACCAGCTATGTGCAGTAATACATTGGGAGTGACAAAGAACATCAGGCCCTTTCAAGACTCATCCATCTATAAAACAGGATACAATAATTCCTTCTGCAACATTTAGTTTAAAATATTGAGAAGCAAGACCTTTGATTCCTTTTAAAATGCTATTCCACAGAAGTCTTTTCAAAGGTCGACATTTTTCAAAAGGTCTTCTAAAGGCTTGATGAAATGCAGCTTGAGCAAGCAATGGCTTGATTAATAACTGCTCTTAGGGGTAATCCAGACTGAATCATTTAGTTTCGTAATTGATTGTCTTGTGTTTGGTAGAAGGTTCAGTAGACGTGAGGTTGGCCATGTCAAGCAGTTCTCTTCTTCCATAAATCACAAAAAGGCACTAGAATTTGTATGACTACAGAGAGAAATATATTTTGTAGAAATATGTTCCAAAGATTGCAACACTACAACATGCTCCTCGAAAAAAACAGACCAAGAAATTCTTGACCATGCGAAAGTCTTACTATTTGACATGAACTTGTAAAGTTTGACAGCTTTTCTGTTATATTCATCATTGTCCCTATAACCCGGGTTATTCCTTAAAATTTTGCATCAATACAACAGTGGATTTCATTTCAAATACCCGAATAAAGCATGTCTTTATCTTTAATATTTTTAGGTTAAACATTATATCTGGAAACTTACATATGTCTGGGATAACCTCTGCTTACAGAAGCTTTAACCTTTACCCTGCTTGAATTGTGCTTGGCCCTAACTGACCTGATATCAGAAAGGAAGGCCCAGAAGGATCTGAGATATGGTATTCTCTCTCCATCATTATTGTATTATGCTTACTGACACTATCATTATTATTTAATCTTGAGTACTAAAACACAAAAGGGAGCAAACTGAGTATAAAGAACGAGGGGATCTATAATTGGTGCCACATGTTGATTGAATTCAATTTGAACTGTAGAATAGGACTGGGAATAATTAAACATTTTTCAAGGTTATTATTATTTCTTTTATTAATTTTTAATGAGCTGTCAAGTAGGGCATCTAATTCTGTCAACACTGGATTTTTTTTTTTTCACTGTGTAATTTATTTAGACACCTGAATGCCAGTGAGTTTATCTGTAACCTCAACTTGAGGCTTTTGTAAGGGTACAAAACATGACCTGTTCTTCAACTCTGCAACAAGTCTAAACTGTGACAGCATGTTCCACCTTCTTGTTGGATCATGCAGTTACTGAGTAGAAACCCTTTTGTCTTGGAACCAACTATTGTTAACAGAACGTGTGCTGTTTAAACAATAATGTCACTATTAAACCAGGACATTCACTGGTATTGAGATTTAATGAGGGGACAGTCTGGTTTTCTCTAGACATTCTAGTATTCTAGAATAAACTAGTATTCTGTCTATTTGTTTCATTCATTTAATAGCTGTATACCATGGTATATATCCAACAGATGGAGCTATTGAACATTCTGAAATCTGACTGTTTTGAAGCATAATCCTGAAAGCATTGTACAGCACCATTATCTGGCACCATTTCTCACTGGTGATATTTTACAAAAAATACACAATTTCCAGAGACCATTACTGGCTCATTATTGCCTTTTCTGACATAATGGACTGACAAAGGTCAGCAAGGGTACTGACTTTTACTAGAGGGCTTCAGGTTTAATAGCCTTCCCTGTCCAGGGTTTATGTCAGTGGGGAGAACCTGTGCTATTTTGACTGGCAAATGACTCAAAACTCCAGTAATTTGTCTCTACTTGGAAATAATAATTCACTTCACATTAATTAACTACCGGCCATTTCTAAACACATCTTTTCTCATTTGTATTTGCAAATATAAGTGCTTGCTGACATCCAGCCTAACCAGTATACGTGTTTTTGCTGATGTAGCTGAACAGATTGTTTTTGAGGAGACCGTCTGGGGCCTCAGGGCTAGGAGCAGTTTTGGCAGTGCAGCCTGCCAGAAGTCATGCTGCCACACCTCCACCTGCAGTCTAACTGTTGAAGAAAGATCTGAATCAGCAGGTTGCTCAACCAGATTATTAACCAATACTGAAAACCAAAAGCAGTTGGCTATGCACTAATGGACAGTGCACACAGATGGCAAAGCTAAACCTTGCCAGGGCCCATATTTCTGAAATGTCAGTGTGTGGCATGGATGTTTTTGGCCTTCTCTTCAACAACACTCTTTGCATGCAGTAATTACAGAAATATAGGAAGCAGGTCAATTCTAGACCTTCAGCTTTCAGGTTTAGATAAAAACACAAACTTACATTAATGAACCAACTACAATGCACAGGTCATGGGATCACTAGCATAGCTAATATTCTTTTGTGTACACCTGATAATCACACCCATATGTGCTTTTTGAGCATGCTATTCCAGATTTTGTCCTCCTTTCACAGTCCTGCTGTTATAATAACCTCCACTCTTCTGGCAAGGATTTCCACTGTGAGGATTTGCCCATTCAGCTACAACAGCATTAGTGAGTTCAGGCACAAGTGAGGCCTGGGTTGCTTCCAACTTTGTGGCAACACCTTGTGGAAGACCCACTTATGTGGCTGTAATGGTCAGGTGTCCACAAATATTTGGACCTTTAAAAAATTTGAGTCATGTAAGCATAATTATCAATGTCAGAACAATCAGTTTTTATTAAAATGAGGTGTGTGTAGTAGGCCTCCTGCATACACTGTGAAGACACTCCCATTTCTGTTATATACAGAGATAGCTTATCCTGTCTTAATCAATCATCATTACTCCACACAACATTACTTAAAAGACGTATGTCCGGAAACGTCTTCCTGTCCAAATAGTACTTAGGGGTGTAATTAAGGTTTAGTTCTTGTGACAGTGTAATTCCATGACCACACCACAATTTCTGTTGATCACTTTTCTGAAACAAGTTGTGCAAAATGATAATGCTGCTATTGAGCAATATGACGTTGGCAACAATAAGAATTATTTTAATTAATCACCCAGACTTAAAGCTATTATATTTTATTTATTGTTAGTTAAGCTTGTGTCCTATTTAAACAAAAATGCTGGACTAACTAATACCCACTCAGACAAATCAAGCCGATGTGCAGAGATGTGGCACATGCTGTGTGGCTGTGCATGTCAGAGCTGAAAGGCAAACAAGCAGGATGACATGCGGATTAAACTGATACAAAGCCACGGCTATATTACTCAGAAATGTGTTGTTGAAACAAGCTCTCTTCTCAAAGCTTTCTTATATACAGCTAATAGATAGAAATTTCAACCAAGGGACCTATGTGCTGAACAAAAATACTCACTGATTAACACTGAAAAACCATAAACCATGAAAATTCACGCTGTTACTGAGTAAAGTGTTTTGTTCTTTACAAATATTAGTTCTTATAGTCCAGGTCCTGGTACAGATCAAAATTATTGCAAAAATGTTCAAATCATACACCATGTAAAGTGTTTTCTACACAGCATTATTAAGATAGTCTAAATTGTTCTCCATCATCCTGTTTTGCGAAGACTTCCACAATAATAAACCAGAAACCAAAAAAAAAAAATGGGGACAAATTGCAAACAATCATAAAACTCTTGCTGGTACCCTGTTTTACAAACAGAGTGTGTTTAAAGTATATTTAATGTACAAAGAGGAGCTTTATAAAGCACAAATAAATATGCATAAAATGCACTTACGCAGCACAGATGACCTGTAAATATTTTAGTCTTGGACAAATTATAGAGAAGTAGATGCTCTTTCCTGGAGTTTATTTTAATACTTTTAGATGACAATCAGCTACTGCAAAGTCTTGGATACAGAAGGTCATAGGCTGCTGTTAAAATGGATGGCCTAAATGAGTAAGGAAGAATCCAGGAAGTAAAATCACTTCTGTAATATTTGTAGACAAATAATAAACAAATACAAAAGGTTTCCAGAGAACAGAGAAGTGCACATAGTCATGGTGGTTTATCCTCATCAAACCATTCAGTGAACCTTCATGCCTAGTGGATGGCATAGGGTCATCCTGGAAGAGACATAGGATAAAGCTAATCCTGCAGTGGACCCAACCCTTCACCAAAAAAAAAATTAACTTATAATAGCATAATAAAGCCTTCTTTTTTCCTGCAATGTTTCATTGGTTTGTATTTTTCACAATTGGATTTTTTCAAGTATAACATCCATTAAACCTCCATCAAATTCATTGCATTCTAAACCAGGATAAAATCCTATTTTTTTTAGTCGGTTAGACTGTTGCCAGTGCATGAAAAAGCTGATTAAATATCGGATGGATTGTTATAGGAAGACGGTTGTTATTGGTTTATTAGGCTAATTGCGTTCTGTTGTCCAATTATGGAATGTTTTGTGATCAATCACACTAAGTGGCCATATGGTAATGACTTTGCACCAGAGATTGTGGGATTTATTTTTTTGATGCACTGACAACAGTCCAAACAACCTGAAAACATGCTGTATTTTTGTGAATTTTTTTTTTATTGTTAATTGAGTCTAAAATATAAGATTAACAATTGCAATTGTCATTTTTAACAATGGGGCAACCCCAAAATTCCTTTTCCCTAAAGAATTCTTCCAATTATTTGAATACGAATTTAATTAAAAACAAAAGCCTGGAATATTTAGTGCTTCTTAGGTGGCCTCTTAATGGTTTATATACACACACACATATATATATATATATATATATATATATATATATATATATACACTATATTGCCAAAAGTATTCGCTCACCAATCCAAATAATCAGAATCAGGTGTTCCAATCACTTCCATGGCCACAGGTGTATAAAATCAAGCACCTAGGCATGCAGACTGTTTTTACAAACATTTGTGAAAGAATGGGTCGCTCCTAGGATGCCACCTGTGCAACAAATCCAGTCGTGAAATTTCCTCGCTCCTAAATATTCCACAGTCAACTGTCAGCTGTATTATAAGAACGTGGAAGTGTTTGGGAACGACAGCAACTCAGCCACGAAGTGGTAGGCCACGTAAACTGACGGAGCGGGTCAGCGGATGCTGAGGCGCATAGTGCGAAGAGGTCGCCAACTTTCTGCAGAGTCAATCGCTACAGACCTCCAAACTTCAGCAGTGAAGACGCGTTCTCTGGAGTGACGAATCGCGCTTCTCCAACTGGCAATCTGATGGACGAGTCTGGGTTTGGCGGTTGCCAGGAGAACGGTACTTGTCTGACTGCATTGTGCCAAGTGTAAAGTTTGGTGGAGGGGGGATTATGGTGTGGGGTTGTTTTTCAGGAGCTGGGCTTGGCCCCTTAGTTCCAGTGAAAGGAACTCTGAATGCTTCAGCATACCAAGACATTTTGGACAATTCCATGCTCCCAACTTTGTGGGAACAGTTTGGAGCTGGCCCCTTCCTCTTCCAACATGACTGTGCACCAGTGCACAAAGCAAGGTCCATAAAGACATGGATGACAGAGTCTGGTGTGGATGAACTTGACTGGCCTGCACAGAGTCCTGACCTCAACCCGATAGAACACCTTTGGGATGAATTAGAGCGGAGACTGAGAGCCAGGCCTTCTCGTCCAACATCAATGTGTGACCTTACAAATGCACTTCTGGAAGAATGGTCAAAAATTCCCATAAACACACTCCTAAACCTTGTGGACAGCCTTCCCAGAAGAGTTGAAGCTGTTATAGCTGCAAAGGGTGGACCGACGTCATATTGAACCCTATGGATTAGGAATGGGATGTCACTTAAGTTCATATGTGAGTCAAGGCAGGTGAGCGAATACTTTTGGCAATATAGTGTATATATATATATATATTGTTTTGGCTATGATGACAGATTATTTTATTAATTTCAAGTAACTGTGGAATAGAAATGTGCTCAGGGGTAAATTAGCTGTCAGAAATCAAATTTAGCTTGAAGGTCAAGGATACAACAAGGTCCTAGTCCAGGGGTCTCCAATTCTGACAAACACAGTGCAACAGAAAATGTTTAGTTTTTCAACTGCAGAGTGCCAAGCCATCTAATGTAAATTATCAGCTAATTAGCAAGCTCATCATGAGTTGGACAGGGTGCTCAGAGTCCAGCACATTTAATTCAAAATGTCTCCAGATGGTGTTCCTGTAGTTGGTTATTTGGAGTCACTTTTAGCCAAACCTAGAATAGCATGCATTTTTCAAGTGAGGTTCTTCCCCTCTGACACATTCAGTGGTGTTCTTACCTCAGCATTCTTTAAGTGGTTTTAGTCTGTCTCTGCAGGAGAAGCATATATGTGACAAAACTTTCGGCATGTCTACTTAGTGTATTGTTTCTGACTAATAACACTACTCCAGAGCTTCTGAGTAAAAGACATTTACTGCTAAGAATACAGCAATTCTTCAGTTTGTGGTCTCACATTTTAATCTCCTGCCAGTAGAAGTGATATGGTTGACAGTCTAAGCTTGAGACAGAGCATCTCAGCATGCACAAAACATCAAATTTGAGGTTGATAAGCTACAAAAGCAGAAGACCACTTTGGCTTCCACTGCAATAAGCCAAGAACATTGTTCTGAGGCTATGATGGGCACAGGCTCATCCACACTTGACAGCTAAAGACTAAGTTTTATATAACATCTGTTTAACTTATAACATGAAAGTAAGGTTAATAATATAACTTAGAGAACATTTCAGTTTTACTCAAATTAGGGTGATGCAAAAATGAGTACACCCCACTGAAAGTCTCTGGAGCAAAGCTAAATTTTAGACTACAAATGTCTAATTTAACAAGAATTCAACCACAGGTGAGTTTAATTATTCATTACAACTGTCCAGCAGACAGTTGACTATAAAAGGGTGTTACTTAAAGAAAACCCCTTCCCATTTCATGCTGTCAGCAATGGCACCACATGGAATAGAAATGTCACAAGACCTGAGAAAGAAAATAATTTCTTTACACCAGAAAGGTGAAGGCTACTAGAAGGTCAGCAAAGCTTTACTTATCAATCAGAATACTGTAACAAAAATAAAACAAATATGGAATTGCAACCATCTCACAGAGATGTCCAGGTTGTCCGCAGAAGTTAACACCTCGACAGGAGCGTCTTCTGATGAGAAGCGTTGAAGAAAATCAAGTTCACTGCAGTTATCTAAAGAAGTAGAAAGCCAAAGTGGGGTGACTGTTTCCCGTGACACAATGTGGTGTACACTGCAGAGGAATGGCATGCATGTGTGCCGTCCATGAAAGAAGTCTCTCCTAAAGCCCAGGCACAAAAAAGCCCACCTAGAGTTTGCCAGGGCCCATGCTGACAAAGATGAAGACTACTGGGACTCTATACTCTGGAGTTATGAGACCAAGATAAATGTTTTTGGAACTGATGGCCTCAAAATTGTATGGCGTTGCAAAGGTGAGGAATACAAAGAAAAATGCATGGTGCCTACAGTGAAACATGGTGGTGGCAGTGTCCTTATGTGGGGCTGCATGAGTGCTGCTGGTGTTGGGGAGCTGCATTTCATTGATGGCATAATGAATTCACAGATGTATTGCTCTACACTGAAAGAGAAAATGCTACCATCACTTTTCCAACATGACAATGATCCTAAACACACATCTAAGTTGGATTTCTGAAGAAGAACAGGGTGAAAGTAATTCAGTGGCCAAGTATGTCTCCTGATCTGAACCCAATCGAACACCTATGGGGAATTCTGAAGAGACAAGTTGAGCATCATTCTCCATCCAGCATCCAGTCTCTAAAAGAGGTCATTATTGAAGAATGGAAAAAGATAGATGTTGCAAAATGTCGCCAACTTGTTCATTCCATGCCTAGAAGACTTGGTGCTGTCATTAAAAATCATGGAGGCCATACCAAGTACTTGATGTAGTAGTTTTTGTTGTGGGGTGTACTCATTTTTGTATCACCCTAATTTGAGTAAAACTGAAAAATGTGTAATCTAAGTTATATTATTAACCTTACTTTCATGTTATAAGTTAAACACGTTATATTAAACTTGTGTACTCATTTACCCTGATATATATATATATATATATAAACAACATTTGTAATCACAATACACATACAATACAATTCTAAATTAATTTTCATTAAGAAATTTTTATTAATTTCTTAAAAATATACCAAGTTATTGCTTAGACAACATCTAGATATGGGAATGAAGATAACAACAACAACAACAACAAAAAACAATAATGACAGTGTATTCAACACTACAATAGTCCGTTATATAAGTTTGCACCTGTTTCGTGTTCCTTTCCAAGTTTCCAGATTATTGACATTACATTTCAAAAAGAAAGGAATTAAATTTCCCCAGCTTAAACCTCTGCAAGCTTGTTCTATTACCTCATTTTCAGCATGTTTTTACTGATAAACAAAACCTTCAGTTGGTGAAGTCCTACACAAGTTACACTTAAGATACACAAGCCTACCGCAAACAATGTTTAAAATGGCAACTTGCCAAGTGCAGTAAAATATGTCTATAACACATATCCTAGTCAGAATAATGCATGTGAAACTTAGGCAGGTGTTGAATTTCATGAGGCATGTCAGCCAATGAGATGTCCACACCTCCCTGTTTCGCAGATCCTGTCTGAACAGCCAAGGCATTAAGACGGCCAGGAAGTATTCATACTGCCAGTTTCACAAAGGAGTCCAGAAAGAAAACACACTGTAATAGCACACGTCTCCAAGCTACTGAACGTGAACATATACTGGTGAGTGGATTTTATTTCAGTATTTTGACAACGTTAATAAAATTGAAAAGACACAGAACTCTTAACATATTAAGCAATAAGTAATGAGAAAGAAATAGTTTTGACTTTAAACTTTAAAGATTTAGGTGAGTTCTATTGTAAATGAGTTGCATGTGCTTGTAGACACTTGTCTAGAATGTATTCTACAAATTGCATAGAATTTGCAGAAAGTACTAACTACATAGATTTTGCATGGTATAATAACAGTGTATGACATTTGGGAAGACTGTCAAAGTGTAATGTGTTCTGTTGGTAGATCTTGAGTTGAAAAAGATCTTACAGAGGAACTCGGCTACTCTAGCAACATCCTGGACATGTGGGTTAAGATGTAACAAGGACAGGTAGATAACAAGCGCTTGCCACTCCTGTGACAGCAGAAGTCTGTTGCAACAGATGAAGCCGCAGGGAGTGCGAGAAGCTCGAGTTATTTCTAGACGTGTTTAAGGAAAATGAGTTCGTATGAGTTCATCAACACTTGGCTGTCAGGCAAGCAGCCTGACCCATAAAACATGCTGTGAACTGGAAACAACCCCAAAGCATTCTTAAAATATTAGTGGAGAAAAACACTGAGAAGTGTTTTTAGACACAAAACATTCCCCTAAAATGGTAAATTAATAATGGATCTGGTAATCTTGCAATAAAGCAAGCACAGGGTTTAACTTCACTATGAAGCCTGACTTAAGCCAGACACTTAGACAGTATAGCAGGGCATAGGGAACGGGACGTTCTCCAGAGACTGCCTTCAACTTTTGGTTTATTTAGCTGCAGGATTTCACAACATAGTCTGACACTTGCATGGTCATCACAATCCTAACGAGGTTAAGCTAAGGTTATTAACATTTTTTTAACCATTGCATCTTTGTTTTTATATATTATTAAAAACTAAATTCATAATTGCCCTATGTTATATACAATATGTAGAAATATCTCAGTCCTCCTGCCATAGCAGGTGTGGCAGAGAACCACTATATATCAGATGTTTCATAATTCCACATATTTAAATTCTAAATGCTCATCCATAAAGTTGTTATTTCACCTAGTGGTCAAATATGAGAACTGCAACAAGCACAAATATAAGCCCACTGGAGCAGGAATCACACTGGCCTATACTTGCTCTATAAATATTTATAGTGGAGGAGAAACTGCAGACCTGCCATAATTACAAGGTGCCAGGTTTCTGGGTGTTTAAAAGAACCAATATAAAAATACTCTAAGGTCATGTTTTATAGCAAATAATTAGAGTTAAATCTAATAAAACAAAGACAAACACAATGTGTGAATATGATGTAAAGAACATCATATTTACTGTATGATATATTGCAAGTATTAAGAGAGAGAAAGGAAGATTATGGAGAGGATAATGTGCATATGTCAGAAGTGCACATGCACCACCAGTGAGAACATTTCCTATGCAAAGGCTAAGAAAAATAAATGACTCCTTTTTCAAATATCTAATTGTCTTGGCATAGTTTCAGATCTGGTTGTTTTTTTTAATTATTATTATTTTTTATTTCTATTTTTTTTTTTTTTTTTTTTTGGAAACTTTTTTTGGTAGAGTTCAGCTGAAACCTGAAAACTGTGGTAAATGGTCTCTTCCGTGTGTATCTCACTAGCAACAGGAAACACACATGTTGTATCAAAGATAAAACCACTCAAAAGTAGCTGCTGAACTGTATGCTGAAAGTCACGTTTCAACTGCCTTCTTATGAGCTTACTCTGAAAAAAAGTCCCAAGACAGTGGTCTATAGCATAAGTCAACCATGATAGCATCTCAGTTAATTCTGTTTGAGGTTACATCATTATTAATGTCATCCTGCTACATCAAAACCCATGGTTATGAACTGCTGCTGCCTGTATGACATGTTATTGCCAAAAGTTCCTAATCTTAAGCTCTGCACTCACACTGAGAGGCTAGTAGTGCAAACACGTAAGAGAAACTGATAACTACTGCTATGCAAATTACTTGTCTAAATCATTGTATACTCACCTCAAACCAATGTGTTTATTCTGGGGTTGTGACAGCTACAAAACTAGTTAGGTGAAGGGTAGAAATTGTTACTTTCAGAGGTGGGAAGATTTAACAGTACTATTTAAAAGGAAATTATACAGTTTTAACCAGTTTTAACATGACTTGTAATAATAAAACATTATTAACTCCAAAAATGTATTTTGATGCAGGTGTGTGATTAATCAGGCATCTTAGCATGGTTAGGTTAAGCATGTAGGTGTAATAGTCTCTTGGGGATACTGTTAGATGCAGTGAAAAACTAAAATAAAGCAAATTTTATATATAACATCTCAAATCTGTGCTAAAAGGAAAATTATGTATTTTTAATTTCTTAATAAAATTGTTCTTTAATATGTTCCTATAACAAAGCAGATAAAACCAAACTATGCAAGCAAGTCCTGAAATGTGTTAAGAAAGAAGTAATAATGTAGTTAATCTGAGCTAATTAAATTTGTGAACATTAAAGCTAAATGCTAAAATTCATACAATCACTAGATTAAATTTCCATTTAAACAAATTTCTTTCACATTTGGTGGCATAATTAGATATGTGTTACATAAAACATGTAAACAACCCTTCTTAATATTATTAAAGCAAAGGATAGTTATAAAAAATCTCTAAATTATGTTCTTTCCATAAATGTTTTCTAGTAGCTCAGGTATAATTAATCAGGCTAATGTGTCTAGCAAATAATTAAAATAGTTGCATCAGACATGCTGGAAATTTCTCACTTTCACCTCAAACCACAAAGATACTTATGATGTAATTAAATTGATTGTAATGTCTGATACTGAATGTGCTCATTCATAAAAGCTAGAAAACTAGAAACATTACAGATAATATAATGCAATAGAAGTGATAGAAATTAAGTTTTAACTATAGTGAGGAGTACGTTTTAGTGACTAAGTAATTTCGCAAAGTGATTTTTGGTGGGAGGGTCTAATTCGAGGACAGAATACCAAGGGTGCCAACACTTATCAGTGTGTGTGAAAGTGTATGTGTGAGCTCTGCACTTAGGTCAAAGTCCTTTTCGACCACCAACCCACTAATTTCCAAAACATAGCAGTCCTGTTCATAAAAATTGAGCCACAGTGTTAGGTGATTTCCAGAGAAAAGTGCACATCTGTGAAATAAACAGGACTGCGTAAGCTTGTGTCTTCTTCATGCTTGTGTGAATCCCCCACTTGGTTCTATCGAAGAGTGAAAAGTGTGTGTATTTCCTGTTCCCGCTCGGTGCATGTTCTGAAGCTAACGTGAGTCTTTTTTCTCTTTTTTCTCACCTGTTTTCTCTTGTTTTCTGATAAATCATTTGATTTCAAGAGGAACTGTGATTTAAAAGATGTGTAGCAAATGCCACACATCTTTTAAAATATTTTAAAACTTTTAAGCTCAGACAGTAATATATTTTCCCTAAAGAGCTCGTTAATATGAATCAGAATTCATAAAGTGTCACAGCAAGGCTTTTTTTTCTCAATACTGTGTGCTAATGAGTGTGGAGGTGTCCGATCTAAACTGCTCTGTCGGGAGTATGAGTGTTTATTGTGGCATAAATACAAGACAGTTGCATAGCACATTAATAGAGTGTTTGCACTGTAGACCATTGAAAGGTCCTGTTCAGAGTTTATTGATCATGGAATGCTAATAATCAAGGAGAAAGAGGTAGAAGTACGAAAAAACAAAGAGAATAATATGGAAATAATTCCATCTACAACGTAGATGTGAACATTGACAAAGAAATTTGTTCACCGTACCGTAAAGTTTATTATATGTTATTTTAGGAATAACACCCTGGGGGCCATGCTGTTATAGGCAAAAAAAATCAGCTTAAGTGAAATATTTTCCTATAACAGTATTGCCCTAAGTGTGTTATTCCTCTTATACCTCTTATGCCAATTAGAGGTAATAATTAATAAATTAATTTAATAGTTAATATGTGAATAGATAGTTAATTATTTAAGGTACATTTAATGTTACAGAATGTCCATGAAACAGGTTCCTGTCATCACTTATCTTATAGCAGCTATAAACAGTTATTTCATAACTAAATCTAGCCTTTCTTTTTTTGTTGTTGTTGTTGAAGTTAATATCAGGAAGAAAAGTCCTGATGTCTAAATCACTTTTAGATTCCTTTTTCAAATGGCTTTGTGTGTAAATGAGTATTTCTCTGTTCAAAAATCTTCGGCTGAGACAATGAAAAGATGTTATAGAGGGGATGTTTAAGCTCTGCATTGGATATGTAGGTCATGATTTTTAATGAGGACAGGTACTCAGAAAGCTGAAAGTGCAAATTCACGTCTTGAAGACTTTCCTGTGGGGGAAAACTTAGTGACATTTACAAAGCATGGGCATCTGTGACTTCTTCTGTAAGGACGGTCCTAACAGAGACATTCTCACATCATTATTTTTATTTAAATAACATTTTTTACTTATTATAACTAGGTGTGATAACCAGGTATCTGACATGAAGACGTTAGCAGCAGATTATTGAGGTCCTGGTGTGATGAATCGTGTTTTCTTTTAAATCATATGGAAGGGCAGGAATCTGTCCGTTGCTTACCTGGGGAAGAGTTTGCTTAAGGACTCTCAAGCTGATTTAGGCAGAGTGATGCTCTGGGCAATGTTCTGTTGAGTAAATTTGGGTCCTGGCATTTGTGTGGATGTTACTGATATGTACCACTTAACACTGTTGCAGACCAAGTACACTCCTTCATGGCAACAGCATTTCATAATGTCAGCATTCTCTTTCAGTGGGATAATGTTGCCTGCCACACTGCAAAAATTGTTCAGGAATGGCTTGAGGAATATGTCAAAGAGTTCAATGTTGACTTGGGCTCCAAATTCCCCAGATCTCAATCTGATTGAGTATCTGTGGAATGTGCTGGACAAACAGATTCAATCCATAGAGGCCCCACCATGAAACTTACAAGATTTAAAGGATCTGCTGCTAGAGTCTTGGTGCCAGATACCACAGCACACCTTCAGAAGCCATGTGGAGTCCATGACTTGATGCTTCAGAGCTGTTTTGGTCTGCACAATATTAGACAGGTGATTTTAATACTATGGCTGATTTGATAACTATGATGATGTTGATGATTATCATATTGAAGAAGAAAAACAGCTTTTAAATTTTAATAAGCTGTAGTAATAGCCATTTTAATAATTTGTTGATGAAAAAGGAATTCCTTGGGGCTTTTTTTTTGGTTGGGGGGTGATTTCCTCTTTGCAATGTTTCACTTACCTTACACAACAGTGTGAGACTGGATGAGCTGATAAACACTGTAGGGAACTTCCTCTCTTTCACAGGACACTTTATTATATTGATGCTTAATATCCATGGCTGCTCTCTCTCTCTCTCTTTCTCTCTGCCATAAGTATTTTTTTATATGACTGCAATGATACACTGCACAAACATTTTAAAGGTTTTGTTAGTTTAGTTTTCTATGTTTTTCAGGTTAGAATCTGCTCTTGAACTTACAAAAGGCCACAGTGCACATTTTAGTGTAACCCAACTAACCAAAAGCTTAATGATTATCTAATATGTTAGCACACTGTCCCTTGGAAACTGCATGTGGTTATTCTGCAACATCTTGACAAGGCAATGCTTCACATTCCCATGAACTAGAATCATATATGTACAACTTTTTAACATTATCCTGTTGTTTCAAGCTATCAGTCTTCATTATCAAAACAATGGGTAAAGCACAATGTTCTTACTTTCACTTCTCTAGAACAATTTCTGTGCTGTATGATGTGATGTCTAATTTGCGTGTCTGTCGCTGTCAGCAATATTTTTTGTCTACAGGAAGTCCTTAATTTAGCAACGTGATATGTAAATGTCACTTATCTGCACATTTTCATATCCTTTCTGACATGTGTCACATGAGATATGCTTAAGTTCTGTGGTAATTCCGTTGGTGTAAGTATGTTTAGAGTCTAAACATTCCTAACTCATCAAGAATTGTTTCTAAGTAAACAACTTCTGTTTTGCTTCATTATCTTGAAGGCACTGATTGAATTCACTTCCACTTCAGGAGAACATGCCAGAAACAACATCATCCAAAAAAAAAATACACACCATCCAAAACTCCCAAACACTTTTACTAATATAATGCAATATACCATAGTAGCCAACATTATAACAAATCGCATGTTAATATGAACGCTCTTGTTTTAATTGATCATTTCTATAGTAACAGCATACATAGGGGCTATTCTGGTGGACACACTAATTTAAAACTAAGAATAACCTTTTTTTAATGTACTGCTATTTAGAAAAGGAAATGTGGAATTATTGATCTGGTAATACTTTACATAAAAAGACAATTTATTATTCATGAAAAGGGTCTGCAATGTCAGCACTTTATAACAGACTCTGTTAGTTTTCCAATACAATAGATTTTGAGCTTTCTGGTTTCTCAGCATGCCAAGCTGAATTTTTAACATCAAGTGTAAGCGATAACAAGAAATTTTTCATTTTGTTTGCCCAGATTTCCATTAATGAATTCACTGCCACTTTAGAAATAATTTCTAAATTTGTAAGTATGTTAAACACAACTACAAGCTGATAAAACATATCTTGTTATTCTTTTAGAAATAGAAAATTTGGAGTTGAGTCAATTTGCTGTCGAATAAGAGGAATAAAACATTTTTTCAGAGATTTTCAGTTTTGGTTTTATTCTTCACTTTGATTTGTTGTGTGTCAATTTAGTTTTTAGTTAAAGTCTGGTTCTGTCATGTTGCATTCAGTGATGTACACACTGCCCTTTTACACCACTAACCTTCGTTCCTGGAGCTTGTGATTAATCTGGAAGCATTTTAAGTTTCTGTCACAATGAAGCCAGTTCTTCTTTATTAGAGTCAGTTTGGTTCCAGCAGATGAATGCTCCTTGTCTGAACAAGTAATGACTTGAAAGTTCACTCAGTAGCAATTACTTTTGGAAAAAATAACAAGACTCTCAAAGATGAGAAAATCTCAACAATGAGTCACCATTCTGAAGTAAAATAAAGCAAAAAAAGTACTTGCTTATAGCTGACTGATTGTTGTATCCAAACAAACTGGTAGCCTACACTGTAAAAGAAAATCTCGTAAACAAACGGTCAAATCACTGGCAGCAGTGGCTGCCAAACAAAAACCGTAAAATTAAAGTAAAATACGTTCATTCAAATAAAGTGCAAAAACAATCATTTTACATACATTTTTCTTAAATATTTTACAGAAAAACACTGTAATTTTACGGATTTTTCCTTTACTATTATGACCCACTACTTTCAATAAAATGACAGCATTAAATATTTTACAGAAAAACACTGTAATTTTACAGATGTTTCCTTTATTATTATATGACATCAAATTGACGCCAAAAAATTATGTCAAAAAACAAGTCAAAAAAGCAAATCAAATTGACGTCAACATATTGAGGTCTTATTTTGAACACCAAAATAATGACACAAAAGTAATTAAAGTAAGAAATATTTTATTTATCAGGCCCTTTTGGACACTTTCTTAGTCTGAACAGATCCATTTTCTATACCAGCTTTATTCCTAACTAGAGTCACAGGGGTCTACTAGAGCCTATCCCACCCTGCCAGTCCATCACAGGGTCACACATATAGACAGACAACCACACACTTACTTCTATGTGAGTATTCCAATTTAGAATTACCAACCAACCTAATGTACATGTCGAACCCGGGATTCAAACCTTAAAACCCGAAATGAAAATGACCCCAAAATTAACATTACTCTTTTGACATTACAAAACCAGCTTCAGATGCCAAATGCCTTATAAGAAAAAGTGCTAAACAGCTGAATTATTGATGTCGATGTGATGTCAATATGACATCAATTTCACAACTAAAACATGACATTGATTTGATGTCAATTGAACGTCAAACATTTTGGCCTACATATATTTTAAAAAAACTTTAAGTTTTAAAATTTTAAAAAAACATGCGTTGGTGTAATGACAAATGTTAACTAAATTTCTTTTTAGAATTACAGAGTTTGAATGTAGAAATACACATACAACACATACACATACAAATGAGTTTTACTGTAAAATGAAGGTGGGAAATGTTAAAATGTTATTATGGGCATAAACATTTAATATAATAAGCTACCTGTTTATTTACAATTTATTATTGTAATTTTACATAAATTGCTATGTAATTTAAGATAACAGAAAAAATACAGTTAAAATAATACAGTATTTTTTTGTAAAAAAAAATGAGAATTACTGTAATTTTTCATTAATGGTATAATCCTTAAAATTGCAGTTAATTTGTTAATTTAAAGATAATATTGGTCATTTTACTGGTTTTTAAATATAATTTTAAATAACGGGAAACTATTGTAAAAAATTAGAGTTATTTTCTGTAAAATTAGGATTTTTTTTACAGTGTATGTAATGTTGACTCTAGATTTTAGGTATATATTTTTCATAATCATTAGGAGTGCTGGGAAAATCTAAATTAAATTCAAATTGTAGGGTTTGGCCAAGAAAATGCAAACAAATATGAGTTTTAACTTTCTGTTATATTTCAGTTGAAATCTCCCAATTTAATGCATAAATATAGTACAAATACTAGTTTTTGGTGATATTTTCACATCTTGAATAGACACTGAAACATTTGATGTTAGATGTTTCCACACCTTTACTTATTTGGAACCAAGAACAATAGCACAACCAACAACTGTAAGTAACAACTGTAAGTAAAACACATATCATAAGGAAAAAAAAACACAGACTGATTATTTCCTTGCCCAGACAGTATAGTAACATTATCATTATTAGTCATGTCAAAAGATCAGGTTGTAGGACCTTCTAGAGGTTTTGCGAGATTAGAGCTGATTTATTTAATCTTCAATGACACATCCATAACATGCCATGAGCAATGACTGAAATATAATAGAGGGAATAAAAAACATGAACAAGTTGGATTAGTTTTTTAAACATTGATTTTTGCAAAATATCACTGGAGGAGAAACTAGAAGTAAATATTGACAGAAGCATGTGTTTTGTGGGGTTTGTCCAAAAGATGTGGCTAATGGACCGCAAAGCAGAGATTTTCTGTTTACCACACTTGTTATTTGAAAAAAAAAACATACTTACAGATTTGAAACACTTGATTTAAGAAATCTCAATCACAAACAGTATTGCCTTTCTTTCTTTCAGCGAATGTGTTATGGTGTATATATGTAATAGCTTTATGCCTAAGTGGAGAGCCTATGCTATAAGCCTCAGCCATAATAGTTTTATATTATGACCAGGTTACTGATAGGCAGTAGAATTTTTCCATTCAACACTGTGACCAGTCTTCACTGCAAATGATTATAAAATTGTGTACACATGGCTTAGGGTTTAAGAGTTTTGCTGGTTCACTGATTGAGCACAATGTCCAGCAAACAACAACAAAAAAAAGGCAACAAAGACCTGAAACTTGTTCCTATAATCCCTAGTAATAAACAATCTCAGTGAACATCACACATTCTGAATAGGTTGAATGCAAGAGTTCAGTGTGAGGGCAACATGAAATGTAATGGAAGTACGCTATCATTTTTGGATACAGGCCTATCTCTGCATGGGCTGTGGACACTCACAACTGACTCATGCATGGTCCACAGACAGGCAGGACTCATTTCCTTCTTCTCTGCATCAGTACACCATGAATGAATAAACATATCCATAGCTTATCCCCTTTCTCACTGTACTCTCTTTGTCCAGTCTGTATCCATTTTTTCCCCCTTCATTTTAATGAGGCTTTTCTATCTCTGCATCTTTTGAATAGCACTCTTGCATAACCAAGGTTTATTTTAGTAAGCCCTCTGTTCATATGTTTTAAAGATTCTACCACAGATTCTTATCCAGCTACATCATGACTCCTTTGTAGATGTGAATAAGAGTGTGTCTGTGTGTGTGTGTGTGTGTGTGTGTGCACGTGTGTGTGTGCATGTGTGTGTTTGCTGGTACAAGCAACAGTGTAGCAGCTCAAGCCTTTAGGAGACACATGGAAAGAATGTTGCATTGTAATTTTGCCCACTTAATTTTATAGCCATGAAATAAAAAAGATGATGTGTTCCAAACAGATAAAAATTCAGATATGAAGGAGGTGGTGTTTATTGCTTTTTTTTTTTTTTTTTTTTTGAGAAAGCTTGCCAGAAAGGTTCATGGGGCATCTGATTTAAACTAAACTGTGCATTGGGACTGGGATCCTATGAGACACAACCAAAAAGTTCTATGATTGAAAGGATGATTTTACTTTCATGCAGGCTTTAGTGAGCAGTCAGATATGAAGCTCATGGGACAAACAAAGCCCAGGAACTGTGTGATTCATTCATTCATTCATTCATTCATCCGTAGTAACTACCTGCATTAAATTAAACCATGCCCACTTTGGGTTTAAACACAATACAAATACAGATATGGATATTTGGAGCACTACACAGATAGAGATATATAATACTGTTTGTGCTTTTAGATTTCCACCCTGTGTATTCTTATTTTAATTTCAGGCCCCAATTTTCCATGCTGAACTATCTCTGGATGAATGGTGAAGGATAGAAAGGCATTGCACTTTAAACAGTTCTTCCTTGCTGAGCTATGCTCATGTTTTCTAGTTTTTAGTTACTCACTATCAAGCTTCAATGGACATCTATCTCTGTTGTGCATAAAAAAAGCTGCACTTGTTAATAATAAGGGGTATTAGGACTGAAGCCAAACAAGTGTGGAAACCAAAGAATAAGGCTAATTCAATTAGAATTCACATCTACACGAAGATATTAGCCAATTGATACAGTAGCTCTGGCTTCAGGAGAAACTGTAATCGCAGTATCAGGCTGTGCTGATAAATATTCCCAAATTGGTTCAGCTTATTATTTGACCCAGAGCAGCCCAGCTCACTAAATTGGATGCACGGGGATTTTATTTGGCCTGCTGAGGTTATTGCTAGTGGAAAATTTGCCCTGGCAGTCTATGATCAGGAGTTGTGTTTTTGCTGAAGCGAGCTCTGCATTGTCTGATTAGTGCAGTAAATGAGTGACTCTCACTCACTGTGATGACCTGAAGTAAGCATGGAAATTCTCAATTAGACCCCAAGTAGACTTGTTTTCTCCCATCTTGTGTTTCTCCTAGCACAACAGAGATGGATGCTGTTTTTCCTTACTGCAGTCCTAGAAGAAGAATGTTTCTGTCTAGACAGTATATCAGATGCTGTGCCGCTGTTGAAAATGGTTATTTAGATAAACGTACCAAAAAGACTACAATTACAATGAAACTGCCATGGTGTAACATGTAACAAGCAAATAAGAAACATGTTGATTATTTATTTTATTTAGATTTTCTTAGTTCATTATTTGTGCAGTTGGTCAAAAAACATACACCATACAAAAAAATTACATTTAAAACAAACACAATCCTATTTCATTTTTACTCATTGTTAAAAAATGACCATTTGAAATGATTTATGCCCAAATATTTCATCTGAAATGCCAGATTTCTTATTATTGTTGTAATATCTCACAACATTGACATGGTTTCACATGTTTGTATTAACACCTTGGTAACATCTCTCTTTACTTTGCTGGGCTGGAGTGAAAAATGCAGTGGTTGAAGGAATTGCCATGAATACATGTGACTTCAGTGGTAACATAGTAGTAGGTTTGAGTAGCTAGCTTGCTAGTAAATACCATTAAACTGTTTTTCCGTTCATTCATTCATTCATTCATTCATTCATTCATTCATTCATTCATTCATTCATTCATCTTCAGTTAGAAATATATCCTCATCAGGATGTGTTGGATGTGGTGGGTATCCCATGTGGGAATACACACTGGATGGGATGCCAGACCTATTTGTTTGTTTGTTTG
The DNA here is from genome assembly GCF_019097595.1 of Hemibagrus wyckioides. Taxonomy (NCBI): domain Eukaryota; kingdom Metazoa; phylum Chordata; class Actinopteri; order Siluriformes; family Bagridae; genus Hemibagrus; species Hemibagrus wyckioides. Next base: position 6,990,598 of record NC_080726.1, read on the forward strand.
TTTTAAAAAGACAATATACTCTTGTTCAGTTGCATCGCATTGCTATTGCACCAAGGTTGCCAGTTTGATTCTAACTTAACTATGTAGAATTTCACATCTTCTCCAGGTTTCCTCTATGTTTCTCTTTCCTTCCACTTCCCAAAAAAACATGCCAGTAGGTGAATTGGAGTGTGTGATTGTGTGATGACCTATAAAATTACAATATAATATATAATATAAAAATTCTTTCTAGGGTGTAGAAGGGTGTAGGGTGTGCCCAGTGTTCTCTGGAATTGGCTCCAAATACACAGTGACCCTGACTCGATTAAACAGTTACTGATGAGGAAGGAATGAATATAATTACTTTAATATGTCAGTGTTATATTGTTATCTAGTACTTGAAGTGAGAAATTCCAATAATACGTGAGTTATATTTATATAGTGCTTTTGAGCGCTTGGTGGCTTAGTGGTTAGCACATTTGTTGTGCACCTCCTGCTTTGGAGTTAGATTCCTGTCTCAACCCTGCATGTGTGTGGTTTTCACAAATGATATTGTCACAGTGCGGCTTTGTGTGAGAATATTGATTTAGACTTATGACACTAATGAGCAAGCCAGAGGACATTGGCAAGGAAGAAACCTTGAGAGGAACCAGACTCAAAAGGGAACACCTCCTCTTTTGGGTGACTCCAGATAGTGTGATTATGACTTATTGTTAGCATACGCACACACACACACACACACACACACCATCTGCCATAAGCAGTGAGTTCACTCTAATACATCCAACTACTATACAGCAACACCAGTGCAAGCAGTATTGCATGGCGCAGGTGCACTATGCCTCTGGCATCATTTCCTTACATACCAAAGTGTTGTGTTTTGCTACTCAACAAAGCCAGTTGACAAAGAAATCCACTGATATCCTTTAGCACCAGGAAGTGGAGGTCGATACAATGGACATAAAGAACAATAACCAGAGCAAAGGAAGTTAAAATCTGGGAACTGTACTGGTGAGTTCTCAGTCAGGGTAAAGGAAGTGCCATTCTAAAATAAGCAGCCGTCTGACGCTGTGGTTTACTTCAGTCGTATTTTAAGAACATATACATGGTAAGATTAAGGAAGAGGTAATTCCCAGCAATCTGTTTTAATACACAATTATAATGACGCCCAGGAAATAGAAGTTCATTGCGGGCAGCACTGAGCCTCATACACATCTGTGAGGCATTTAAAGAAGAACTTTTGTTCCAAGGAAGTACAGTAGAACTGTAAACTGTGTGTGTGTGTGTGTGTGTGTGTGAATATTTTGTATGTGGGGGGGGGGGTAGTCAGTTAAGTCAAACTGTCACAAGATTAATCTCATCAACACCTTTTGAAAAAATGAGCTGTTTGTCTTTACATTTTGAGTCAATGAATCACTGACTTATTCATTTGGTTCCATATGAATCGCAAATCAAGATTCTTTAAAGCCCTGTTTTCTTTTATTCTTTCCGTTTTCTTTACGTAAGATTCTACATAGGACCTTCCTGTTTAACAGCTTATAATAATGAACCTTTTTCTTGCAGACAAAACAAGTTGACTGACTTTCTGAGCAGGAGGAAAATAAACTGTCATGTTTCAATGCCACTAAACTTATCTTTTATGCAAATCAGTACATTTAGTGTTTATGTGCTGAGCATGCCTGCGGGGTGATAGATTTTTTTTTTTTTAAAGATGTGGTTGAAGTCATATTAGCACATGCTTTAAATAGTTCAGGGCTCATACTGTTTTATGCCACACTACATCTTCCATTTGACCTGGAAATGTGGGTTGACATCTCCGCCCATAGACAACTACATGCCTGAATGGCTGAAAACAGACAACACACACATTCACACACTCATTTCCATTTCTCGCTGAGGGTTGCAAGAATCAAAGATCAAAATATCACATAGAGCCAGCATGCAAAATCCCAGAGAGCATCATGACTCCTAAGTTTCCCATGGAACCTGCTCCCAGAAAACATCATTGTCTGGAAATTTAAGTGATCTCAAATAGAACAAGGCATGTTTACCAAACCAGAGTTGCTATTTTCTCATGAACCAGAAATCACTTTATTAAAATTTAAAAACAAAAAACTTTAAGATTTTATGATATTATGACACATTCCAGGCTGAAATGTCAAGATTTAATCTGAATACTGTTTTATTTGCAGAATAGCATGATGTTGCGGTTATTCCTCCTGACTTTGCTTCTCACAGTGAAGGGTAGGTTCATTCTGTCTCTAATAAAATACTGTTTTGCATTAATAATTTAATATATAATCACACTGGAATTTCTGGATTTTACTGGAAAAAAATATGCAGAATTAACATAGCTCCTATGATGCAGTTTATTGATCCTAGCATTAGACCTATGGTATGTCTAGACCTCCCTACACTTAAAAACATGCTCCTGTAATTTTAACTCTTTCATGTCCCAGCATGACATCCAATTAGTCATTTTAATGCATATTGTTCAACATTAGCTGTGAGGTATTTGTAACTTCAGTGCAATTAATTGGAAAGGTTTATAGAATGTATCAGAAGTTTAATTTGAATAATAAATATATTTAAAATTAGTGCAAATTTGTAAACATACATACACATACATACATCGCTTGCCTCAGCAGTTTAAAACTAATATTCTAATAGAAACACTTTCTAATATGCAATTCATTTGACGTTTTAAACATAGAACCTATGCTGAAATCCTGCAAGCTAGTTTACTCCCAGTAAGCTGGTCATCTAGCTAGTTTAAACAGAGTACATTACACTTGTACAGTGGTAATGACCAATGAATGCAAATGCAAGGAAATAACTGAACCTGTCCTGAGATTTCTGTAGTTGCTCCATGGTGGTGAAAAAAAATTCTCCTCCTCACTTTAAAAATCAGTCTGTTCAACATGCAGGGTCTCATTTCCCCAATATGTCTCCTTCCTTTCCATAATAACAGTACATCATAGTACATCAGCACAGCATAACCAGGTTAGTGGGGGAAATGCTGCATTGACATCTTTTGTGAGGTAGTGTAATCACCACCTTCTTCTGGGAGTCGGAATTTCTGGATCTTTCTGACAGTCTCAGTTTCAAGCTTCCAGTTGTTAGCAGCTTCTCGAAATATGAGGAGCTTTGGGTGTTTTTTTTTCAGTTTCTACTGTATTAGAACTTATAAACTGTAGAACTTGCTTTAGTTTCTTGCTTTAGGAGATTAAGGATTTTGAGAGACGTGTTAATGTTTGACATAAGGTGCTATATTTTAATGCTAATTTTACTTAGAAATGGCAACCACCATTCTTACCAAGTAGATGTATTGAATATGCATGAAAGGTATCTAATCAAAATAATGGGAAGTTTTTCCCACATTCATGTACCTGCATAATTAGGTATGGGGAGGGGACGGCAAGTAGATATGGATATGTTTCCAATTTGCATATTCATGTATATTCATAAATTCTGCTTTTTTTATTGAAAGAAAGAAGTAAGATGTTTCGACAAAGGTCTAATTTATTCCTTCATGTCCTCAGCTTTTGAAACAGACACTGATGGTTCAGGATACGTAGGAGGTAAGTTCACTTTTAAAGTCTTCTTGTTTGACAGTCTTAGTCTTTTCATGCCTAATCTAAATTTGTTTACAAATTAAAAAGTAAATTATTTTTTATTAGAGAGTCTTGTCTAATTGCACTTAATTTCCACCCACAGATGATGAAGAAGATGAGGAAACACAAAGTAAGCATTCTATAGTGCCACGATCAGATGAAGCATGAAGGCAGGTCGTTACTGTAAGGTCAGCCATCATGTTAATTCCTGAAAGTAATCAGTTAACTGCTCCCAGATGAACCCGGCTCTCTGAACGCTGCTGTCTCTCTGCTTAACATGCACTGTCATTCTTCATCAGCTCGATGATTGCCTTGTGATAGAATCACTGAGCTGTTAAAGCAAGAACTGCTTACCTCTGGCTAAAATTGCAGAATTAGCACAAGCGGAATAAGGAAATGGGAATTTCGGTTCCTGTAAAAAAAATTCCCATGTGCTTTTCTGACTTCCTTTAACACCATAAACAAGTACTATAACACATCTATAAGGCATTATACATATTTGATCATGTTTTTGTGTATACGCTTGGGTGTGCCTATACAATATGCATGCATAATATGTTAGCTGGTATGATAGAATAAAGCCATTTATACTATAGCACTGTTGTATTCTCAGTTCTGTGTAGAAGGTGTAGATTTATTTCTAGATCCAAACCACAGGCTTGTATTAATAAACTCATTCTAATATGTTATTATATCTGTAGTAACAACTTACACAGCAATGTGTATGACTGATGCGCCTTATAAATCAAGTTTCAGCAAAGCTCAAATGAACATCATTGGCAGTAGCATAAACTTTAGCCAAAAAGGTAAAACTTCACAAAGAAGGTTGAGATTTAATTTGCCACAACCACATCCCTGTAAATATCATAAAACATTTACAAGTAGTGAGTAGAGTGAGATTGTACGACAACAGTATGATTCTGTAAAATATTGTGCTATTTAATGCTTTGGTTTGGTTTAAACAGGGATTACATAATGCACTTTTGTTACAGAAAGACAGAACATTTAGAGGGTCTGAGAGAAATAATGGAGGATATATTAACCTCCCTCAATAGGGTCTTGAATAACAGGTGGTGTGAAGGTACAATTTATGTCACAATGACCATTTTTATTATCACATACTATAGAAGCTATAGATTTGTAAAGTATTGACCGTGAGGTCTGTTTCAAAAATCTTAGTTTCAAATTTTATGTGAGATTTTTGTCAGTATGTATGATTGCGTTTTCTTTTCAGCACCAGGAACACATCTTGCTGTGAAAAATGAATTCAGCAATGTCGACCATGATGGTAAAAAATTAATGACCATATTTGATGCTAATCAGATTGATCTAATACTGCATTCAATTAAATTTTATTAATTAATTATATGTGATTTCTTTTTTTTTATTATTCCAATCTAGGGACTGGTGTCTCTAGTAGATGCATCAATATCTCTATAATGATATGAACATTATAGAGATATTGATGCATCTACTAGAGACAACAGTCCCTAGATTGGAATAAAAGAAAAATAAGAAATTCTTGTTCTTGTTTGTGTTGTAGACGGAAGCACCACAATCATTATCATAGCAGCAGTGAGTGTGGTCACTCTGGCCATTGTGGCTATAATAGGTAAGAAAGGCAAATTGGATAATCATTAATGATCATTTGTAGTAATTTCTGATCAGCATGTCCAGAATACTGCAAATGCTAACAGCACTGAATAGGCCTGAAAGTCAGTGTGTACTACCAAGAACCATTTTTTCCCATTTTATCGATAATAAAAAAAAACGCTATTGATTTTGACACATTATATTTCTTAAAAAGATTACATTGTTCAAAAAAGGGCTGCTTTTGCATAAGCCTTATGACATTATGACAACTCACAGTATCTCACAAAAGTGAGTACACCCCCCCTCACATTTTTGTAAATATTTTATTATATCTTTTCATGTGACAACACTGAAGAAGTGACACTCTGCTACAATGTAAAGTAGTGAGTGTACAGCCTGTATAACAGTGTAAATTTGCTGTCCCCTCAAAATAACTCAACACACAGCCATTAATGTCTGAACTGTTGGCAAAAAAAGTGAGTACACCCATAAGTGGAAATGTCCAAATTGGGCCCAATTTACCCTCCCCAGTGTCATGTGACTTGTTAGTGTTACAAGGTCTCAGGTGTGAATGGGGAGCAGGCGTGTTAACTTTGGTGTTATCGCTCTCACACTCTCTCATACTGGTCACTGGAAGTTCAACATGGCACCTCATGGCAAAGAACTCTCTGAGGATCTGAAAAAAAAATTGTTGCTCTACATAAAGATGGCCTAGGCTATAAGAAGATTGCCAAGACCCTGAAACTGAGCTGCAGCACGGTGGACAAGACCATACAGCGGTTTTACAGGACAGGTTCCACTCAGAACAGGCCTCGCCATGGTCAACCAAAGAAGTTGAGTGCATGTGCTCAGCATCATATCCGGAGGTTGTCTTTGGGAAATAGACGTATGAGTGCTGCCAGCATTGCTGCAGAGGTTGAAGGGGTGAGGGGTCAGCCTGTCAGTGCTCAGACCATACGCCGCACTGCATCAAATTGGTCTGCATGGCTGTCGTCCCAGAAGGAAGCCTCTACTAAAGATGAAGCACATAAAAGCCTGCATACAGTTTGCTGAAGATAAGCAGACTAAGGACATGGCCAGAACCATATCATGTGGTTCGATAAGACCAAGATAAACTTATTTGGTTCAGATGGTGTCAAGCATGTGTGGTGGCAACCAGGTGAAGAGTACAAAGACAAGTGTGCCTTGCCTACAGTCAAGCATGGTGGTGGGAGTGTCATGGTCTGGGTCTGCATGAGTGCTGCCGGCACTGGGGAGCTACAGTTCACTGAGGGAACCATGAATGCCAACATGTACTGTGACATACTGAAGCAGAGCATGATCCCCTCCCTTTGGAGACTGGGCCTCAGGGCAGTATTCCGACAAGATAACGACCCCAAACACACCTCCAAGACGACCACTGCCTTGCTAAAGAAGCTGAGGGTAAAGGTGATGGACTGGCCAAGCATGTCTCCGGACCTAAACCCTAAGGTGGGGGAGCACAAGGTCTCTAACATCCACCAGCTCTGTGATATCAACATGAAAAAGTGGAGGAGGACTCCAGTGGCAATGGTGAACTACATGCCCAAGAGGGTTAAGGCAGTGCTGGAAAATAATGGTGGCCACACAAAATATTGACACTTTGGGCCCAATTTGGACATTTCCACTTAGGGGTGTACTCAATTTTGTTGCCAACGGTTTAGACATTAATGTCTGTGTGTTGAGTTATTTTGAGGGGACAGCAAATTTACACTGTTATACAGGCTGTACACTCACTACTTTACATTGTAGCAGAGTGTCATTTCCTCAGTGTTGTCACATGAAAAGTGTATAATAAAATATTTGCAAAAATGTGAGGGGTGTACTCACTTTTGTGAGATACTGTATATACACCTACAGAAATATTTATTTAAAAAAAAAAAATCCAGTAGGCATCTGCTATCCTGGAGGCTGCTTTTGTCAATTTTGATGTCAAGTCTACACAGCACCCATATCAGTTTTTTTTTTTTTTAAACATCGATGACTTACCTTATGTTGACATAAGGTTGCACTATAACACTTTCCGGGCTGATTTACATTAGAGCATCATGATAACCGACTGTATAGCTGAGTAAACATGTAATGCCTGTTTTCAATTCCACTCAATTTTCAGGCCAAAGAAAATATTAATAATTATACAGGCATTATGGTGTCATGACACTTCTGTAGGATATTATCTTATAAATATTGCATTTAAAAGCACTTCAAGTGCTACAGAAATTATATAGCTCTCTCATCGTAGAAACCATCAATACAAGTTGATGCCTTTTGGATAAAACATTTATAAATGTTTATAAGTATTGTTTTAGAACTATTCCTAGTAGAAAATTTCCAAAATACACCATTTAATCAGTTTCCCAGGCTGCCTCAGTATGACACATATTTAAATGAACAAAAACACTATAATAATAATAATAATAATAATAATAATAATAATAATAATAATAATAATAATAATAATAATAATAATGATGATGATGTGTTAATCCAGGCACTGACAGTTCCTCAACTGCAGCTACATCGCCCCTTGAGTCAATAATTACTTTGAACTAGATATCTGGGTTTTAAATTTCACTTAAGCAGTTTGTTTGTACCTGCCTGCAAATCATTTCTGAAGAATTCTGCTTTTCAGACTGTACACAATGTACAAGTAGCACCTTGACTCTGACCAGGCAATTCCTAATGATGCATGAATTAATGGAAGCTGTGAATGCATGTTTAATGAATGTGTCTGTTATACAAGCTTCACACAATAATCACTAAACAATATTTTCACAAAGTTGCTTATAATGTTACCTTAATCTTGCAAAAATCTGTATCAGAACTTATCAAATCTTATCAGAACTATCAGAATGTGTCAACATTTAAACACTTACAGAAAACCATCAGTCTGGATTTGACAGATTATTCATTGAAAGCGTGTTTATGACCATGTAGAGAAGTTTAATTGCTGTCTTTTTCTACCTACAGCTGTAATACTTTTCAAACGTCATTTGCAGAGACGGGAACAAGGGTGAGAACAGCTTTGTTTATTTATATACACATATCTCAATTTTGCTGAGGGTGTTGTGGACAAAACCTGTCACTGCTTTACTGTAAGGTGGAGGATGATTAGCACATACTGTGTTAGACTAGCTGTAGTGCCAGCTATGCAAAAAAAAAAAAAAAAAAAAAAAGTAGATGAACCTGATAACCTGAGGCTCGTGCATGTACTTAATTTTGCAAAGGTTTGAGACTCAGTTTAAAGCCTGTTAACATTAATGTCTGTATAATGTATTTGCAGTCAGCTGAAATGCTTATGACATTTTAGATCAATCACTTTTCTAACACCACTGTCACTGTGTGTGTATGTTAATTACCAAATGTCACTCCTGCACATATTATAAATAATAAGCATTTGGCAATATTTCAAGGTAAAACAAAACACCCAATTGTAAAGTCTGCCCATTTTAGCGCTAAACCATTTTCATTGTTCTCACATGAAAAATTGTGTCTCACTGAGCTATGCCCCTGGGCGTCAGAGTGCACTAGCACATGTATTAGGTGACACGTCGCTGGCCAGGTTTTGTGAGAACAGGGCAGGAGCGGAAGAACAGGAACAAGATGAGACCTGCAGGGCTGCGAGAACGTGACTCCCTGTGCAACACACCAAAATGTTCAAAGAAAACAGCAGGCCACGCTGAGCTGAAAATCAGCCGTGTAAATCATATCTGATGGATAAGGACAGAGTTCAGACCGGCCAAACCAGTTAACCTGGGACTGAAAGAATAACAGTGCTGCAGAAAAATATTGAATGAGCAGCTAGAGCATGTTATTTTGATTTTTTTTCTGAGTGCAGCCTTAAAGTGATGATTTAGTCAGAAATTCAATATGAGCAATGTTACGTTTAATACAGTTGTAGTCTTAGTTTAGAATCAGAAATTTGCTCCTTTACTTATAAAGTAAAGTGATACAGTCGTATTCCATAGTGCATCTTGTTTTCTATGTTAATACACAAAACAAAACAAATAACTGATAGATAGATAGATAGATAGATAGATAGATAGATAGATAGATAGATAGATAGATAGATAGATAGATAGATAGATAGATAGATAGTGATCATTTTTTGTGACCTGTCATTGCTTGCTTTTCACACAAAATAAAAAAAAATAACAAAAGTTAAATCTATTCATGACAGATCCAGAGTGCATTAACATCATTCATGCTGGATCAAGTGCTATTTTATAGGCAAATGTAGGTGCAGTGCATATTCATTATCTGTCCACATTTTTTTTAAAACTTTCTTAAGCATTATAGTAAATATGTCATTGTATTCCTTGAACCTAGTAGCCATGTTAGATCTCATGATTTAGTCCTTGGCCTCTGTATATATAGTATACACAAGTTAGGAACGTTTACCCCACCCCTATCCATAACATTTACCTTTGTTTCATTTTTGTATGGCTTCAGAGGTCAGTGTTACATCTGACCGACTATCTAGGTACAATCAGGTCAGTTTTATCCCACAGTCAGTTTTTTTTCCCCAACATTTATTTATCAAATTGTATTGAACATTACATTATTTATGGTTATTCTTACTTTTGGAACTTTTTTTTTTAGGTTTTTGTTGAATGAGAAACTTCTGACTGTTTAGACAAGTCTTATATCGGCATTATGTCTTTGTCTGAGTGAATGTCTTTGCCTCAAGCTCCAGTATTGCACAGTAATCAGTTTCACTTCAGCTGTTAGTGGTGCTATGTGACCTCAGCAAATTTCCTATATATAATATAAAGCCATCATTCTTGGCTTTGTATTTCTTTGTCTTTTTATATTTTTTTTCTTAATTCTCACTTCACTCTTTTATCAAGGCTAAATTCTTCTGCAGGATTATAGATTACCTCTAGGGAATGTCGTTTGCTGAGCATAGATTTTTTTTCTCTCTCTTCTTGTTGAGAGATAAGGAGGCTGAAAAGTGGCTTAATCTCACAGCAACCCGAGGCTCTGTGGATCAACACTGAGCCTGCCAGGACACGGCGGTGTTTCCAAGCACACTAAGCTAATACAGGCACAAAAAAAAGACAAATTAAAGCAAAGAAATAAGTACATAACCATACAATGCTTCACATGTACTTTGGACAATTTGAGGACCACCAAATACACATGACCTCCACCTGCTCAGTTGAAATTCATCAGAGGCAGAAAATAAGCACATGTTTACATGGTGTGAGGGAAAACTTTGTGTACTGGGTTTGTTTGAACAGTCTGAATAAGTCACCAGCCTCACAAAGAGAACTATTCAGTCTCATGTTTTTGGAGCAATAATTAAATATGTTTCTCTATTCAAATGTCAAAAACGGGGCCGCCAGCACCAATAATGCTCTATGTGTGTAACCTGAGCCACATAATACTAGTGCAACCTAATTCACGCAGTGTGGTCAAAAGGTTTATAGGTACACGGGTTTGGAAAAAAAAAATTACCACAAGTTAGGTCCTGTTACTACAGTTTCAACCATCTTTGTTAAAATGTAATGTAAAAGTGCACTGTGTATTATTATATGGAAGGCTTGTTAATGTGCCTATGTATGATCGGTATAATTACACATAGCCGGGGTTACAATTATGCATATTACACAAAGGTAAAGACATTTTCTACAAACATAAACAGTTTCTTTCACAACAGTCTAAATGAATATTTTAATAATTCATTTCATAGACATTTCACAACATTCATTGTAACTATAAATGAATAAAACTGCAATTAATTCCATATTTCCACAATTCCATAAAGTGGTAGCAGTAACTCTCATATCAGGCCATGCTGTTGTTGATTATGTTCCTGGTGTCCTTCAGCACAAATAAACCTACCAAAATCCCAAGCCAGCTGCTCTGAAGTACCCAAGTGAGCATTATTTCTACCTAGGTTACTGGAAATGCACCATCTCTGTTGGGATCTCTAAGCCAGACTCACTTTGATGAAGGTCTCCATGACACACTGTTAGGTGTTCAAGATTTGTTTCAGACTCAGTTGTCTGACAGAATCTGTCTTCTTCTCTCTTTAGTGTGTACAGTGTACCAGTGGAGCAGGGCCAGAAATGCATCTAAACTTGCAGTTCTCCACTTCTGCTTCTGGGATCTCAGCAGGGACACCTCAACACAAAAAGAGCTTCATTTATGCAGCCTGCCATTATGTCAAAGCAGACCTATTTTCTTACTGTCATCAACTTTAACTTGTCTTTAGATTAATCGATTTTAAATGAATGCACTCTTTTGTTGAAATACTATGGACCAAAGAATGATTTCTGCACCACTGATATCATTTGTTTCTAACTGAGACCAGATGTTTTATTTTTTATTATTTTTATTTTTATTTTTTTAGTTTTCAACATCTCTAAATGTGCTATTCGCTGCATGGTAGCCCTCATGATTCTTTATCTGGTCCAAATCAGATGCACTTTAAGCACCTGTGGTTAGTCAGAGCAATCAGATAAACTTCCTACAATTTTTTCCATTTATGGTAAGCATATCTTCCATTGCCCTCATGCAGAATCTCGAAGGCATTCAAGGGTGTAGGGAAAAGAACAGAAACTTTGTTACATGCGTAGGGCCAGACTGGGTTTAGTAAAAAAAAAAAAAAAAAAGTAACCAGATGGTGACTGAGAAACTACGGATAGACCAGTGACAGTTCTATATCATACAAGAATAAGTTGGACATCTAGTCTTTTATTTTTGCTCTACCTTCACTGGAGTGCTAATCACCTCAAATTTAAATGGCTGGTGCTAGCACAAACAAACCCTCTGAAATCCAAGGATTTGGAGGGGTCAAGAAGGCACTATTTCACCCAGGGAATCTCTTACAGGGATAGCTTTGTAACATATACATTAAAGTGACTAATCCAAATCACCTGTGTGTGGGCGAGAAGGAGGTGTGAAACACACCTACACAGGTGCTGTACATTCATCCTTGCTTTTACTTGTTTTTCTTGCTTTAGGTCTTTCTTTCAAATAAAGTGGTGCTCTAATTGCATAGGCCTCTAGGTGTTTGAGCTTGACAGTTAAGAGTGTGTGTGTGTTTGTGCTGAGCAGCACTCGTCTAAAACCAGTGTAGCCTACAGTATAACAATCCTGTAAAGTCACTCACTGAATGAATTCTTGCACTGATGCAATATTAGATTTTAAAAAACATTTCAATTAATTGTAGCAATATTTAATTTAATTGGGTTTGACAATACAAATTCATCTTTCTAGGAAAACCTGTAAGGATTATTGGTATTATTATTTTTTTTTTAGTACAAAGCCTCATCTAAAACCCATTTTTCCGTTTAAGGTTTTTTTTCTATCTGCTTTGCACCAAGTATTGATTTTACTCATGATGACAGATTTCTTTTGAGTGCCTGTTCTTTGTCCTGTCTCAAACTGTTTTACTAGAAGAAGAGAAACGAACATGAACTTAGCCATTTTATGACATCTGTTACTGGCTTGTAATGAGGCAATTTATTACAGCTTTGATGGATACAATAAGAAAAGAAATATATGTTATATGGAATGTAGGGTTTAAATAAAGCCTAAAAAAAAAAAAAAAAAAAAAACAAGGCATATTTTTAGATCTTAAGATTTTTCATATTTTCAAAATCTCATAAATCATGATATGGTTGAAAATAAATTCATCACAGAATTATCTGAAATCATCAGCCTCCAGGCACATCTCACAGACATTTATAGAAATTTGAAAGTAGCATGTTTGATCAATTGTCTGTCATCAGACTCTACTTACGTTTTCACATTTTATTAGCACTCATGATTTTAATGCTTTGTTTTTAAGGCGTGGTGTTAAGAAGCTGTGCTATAACTGCTTTGTTAATATATTCTGTTTAGGATTAGTTTTGTCATTTAGATATTTTTTATAAGAAAATGAAATGTTTATACCGCATTCTCTATCAGCAAGTTTGCTTTCTATTCATGTGAAATTATATTTCAGTTCAGGTTTGATTAATAAATAGGGAGTGTGAGTGTGTACTTGTAGGAATACAAACTGTCACACTTATCAGTGGGTGTTTTGTTTGTTCTGTAATCAGTAATCATTTAACCATATATATATATATATATATATATATATATATATATATATATATATATATATATATGTGTGTGTGTATGTATGTATACACATGGCAATTTTCACTCATTGATGTTGAAATGATGCAATAGTTTTATAATTTCTACTGAAGATAAAGACTCTTCACTTTGTTTATGTTTATCTACCAAGATATCAAAATAAAATATATGTTTTTTTTTCTTTCTCTTCAATCATCATCATTTAGCCGTTATTTTTTACATTGTTTTTCTACAGTGTTGAAAGCAAAGAAAAGCTCCTAATCTTAAAGAAAAGCTTACATGCAGGTGTGAGTTTAAACCACCGAACAAGCCAGTTGAGTGTTTTGGACATGTTTGTACCATTTCAACATGTTTTCTCATTTAGTCATGGAAATATTCCAGTACAAAGATTACAACGTTGATAGCTGTTGTCTGCCGTCAGCATGTTCCTGTTTTCCATTGTTTACAGTCATCCTTTGTGCCCTGGTGAAGTTTCGTAACCTGTAAAAAGACTCTTTTTTTCCTGTGTGCTCTGAAGCAGTGAGCAAGTATTGACAAGTCCTTAATAGGTTGGGAGGCCAGTCATGTGATTCAAGACACATTGAGAACAAATAATGACCTCATCCAAATAAAATAGCTTTATTTTCTTCTCTGACACCTCAGAATTGTTGGTTTTGTGCCAAAATTAATTTTAGGCCTCTTGAGGGCACTTTTGAGCCACAAAAGCCCCTTTTTCCCATTAAATAAGGGTGATAAATGCAGGGTGTTATGGAAGGAAACACAGACATAGAGCAGTGTAAAAGGTGTGACAGCACAGAGAGCAGACAAAGTCAGACACTCAGAGATGTGTGTGTCAGAGATGTGTTAGTCAGAGGTGTATGTGGTTTGTCTGGAAGGGAGTGGATGCCCTTTGGTGTAGCATGATGGCACATGTCCCTATTCTCCTGCACTTCTTTTGTTACAAACAAGGAAGTCAGGTTTACATTGTGACAAATATACAGGTACATGCACAGGTACACACAGTAAAGCTTAAGTACTGGGGATAGGCCAAAAATCTCCCCATCATCTATTATTCATAATTATTATGAATAAATTACACATACACATACAAACACACACAGAGCATGCGGTGAGAACAGGTCTGACTGGATGGCTGTCCTATGTTGCTGCTCGCCTGCTGGCCCTTTTTGAGTTTGAGACCAGAGTTACATTCTGGTCACATCATATGATCTGAAAACAGGAGAACACATCACACATATTACATCCATGAACACACACTATAAGCCGAATGTTATGTTTACTTGATTTTATTAACTGTTGGATGTTAACACAGAGTTGGGTTCATTTTTAAATCTGTTGTGATGCTGTATTTTTTAAACACACCAATGCTCTTAACTCAGTGCTGATTTATAATGCATTCCTTATTATATTATTCTGAAATCTGCCTTGAAAATAATTGTATTATTTGTGCTGCCCCCAGGGAAAAGCATTTTGTTTCTGAAAACTACAGGTTGAACTGTACTAAACTGAACTGAACTAAAATAATGTACATGGTCAAATGTATGTGAACAATTTTAGCCACATAAAACTTATAACAAGTGTTCCAGCTTTAAATCCCCCTTTCCAGTTGTAATGAGCTCCACTCTTCTCAGAAAGCTTTCCACTAGATGTCGGAGCGTGGTTGTGGGGATTTGTGTTCATTCAGCTACAGGAGCATTACTTTAATCAAAGTACTGATAATAAAACCAGGTACTATTCACTTAAGTATGTAATGCAAGTAAAGCATTATAAAGTACTATAAGACACTATTATATACAGAACTATTTATATGCTTTACATTAATTCTTAGATTAGGGCTTTGATAGATGTATAGTTCAGTAGGTCCTCTGCAGCACAGACAGGACAGAGCAGCATTCGCAATACTATAATACAATGATAAATGCTGATTTGGTACTTTAGCACCTTTTCAATCTCTCAAACTCTCTGGAAAGCTTGTGGAACCTATTATTATCTCTGCCTCACAACGTTCAAATGACATAATTGCCTCTTTTTTTAATGGATGGCCTTATGCTCATGTCATGCCAGCCCATGTCATCCTGACATAATGTGAACACTGGTAAACTGTCAGCTTAGAGCTTTAATTATATTTAACTGCTCTGGATAGCTGTGATTTTGTGCCATAAACACCACTAAGATGCCTACAGAGACAACAGGTTCTCAAAGAAAGACTTGTTCAGTGACCTTCTAAATACATTGTATCATCTGCCAAGTCATATTATAGAATTGTCATAATTCAAGTGTATAGTGTAACTGACATCAAATCACCAGCTGAACCCAGAGAATGAATTCATTCATTCATTCATTCATTCATTCATTCATTCATATTCATATAGAGTAACTATTTAATCCCTGTAAGGATCACCTGTTGACCCAAAGCCTAACCCAGAAACATAATCTTTTTGGTTTTGTACCCATTAAAATTGATATCTGTTGGTATTCAGTTACACCCTTACTATAACTATTAGTGACTGTCAATTCTGTTTGCACATGTCCATTAAAATAAAAAATGCATCAAAGATAGTAGACAGGCAAATTTGAAGCGCAGTTGATGGGATAAAAACAGAATAAAAAACAAAATTATTAGAAATGATCAATCAATGCAAATATTTGCACTGTTTTTCTAATGTAATATGTAGAAAACACAACCATGCCCTTTGTTTGTAGTAGTCTGATATATTGAATGTTACTCCTTTTTATTACCCTTGATTTACCCTTGATTTATAATCTGATCGAATTAATCAACCCGATGATTCAACGAAAAACAAGACTTGCAATAAAACACTATCTAAATTGTAACTGATTGCTGCAGATATTCAGTCAAAACCTTTTGTCTAGTGTTAATAAATATATTATAGATTGATATCTATTAGGGAAAATATGTTATATATTTTTTGCAATGTTTGTCTTGCTACCTGTCTTTCAATCTGATTTGTTTGTAATTGCTGTATAAAAATGTGTTCTCATGTTTTTATTGTCTTTAAATTGATGGCACAAGCCAAAATAGCAACATATCTATGTTGTCAGCCAAACAGGTTTGTACAGCACATAGCAAAGTAGCTGCTATTTTGATATTGTACACACAAAGCATCAAATACTCGACAGGCTCTTTCTGCTTCAGCAAAGACTGGAGTCGAGCAGAAACAATCACTATAATTACTTGACTTTCAGGTTACCCTGACCTGAGAGCAGCACTGGGTTCTACACATTATTAACTGCAGTTTTCAAGAAAATAATAAAGGTCCTCATGGGTACCAGAGTCCCCACAACTTCAAAACTGTCATATATTCCGATCTCTGACTTGGTCCCAACCAACATATAATATCTGCCCACACACACATTAACTCATTGAGATGGCCACACTTACCTTCCTTTGCCCACGTGACAGCAGCGACTACATCTGATTTTCCCACCTTGGTTTACAAAAAAAGAAAAAATGAAATTTTTCACAATGAAATCTCATATATACAGTATATATATATATATAAATATATATATATATATATATATATATATATATATATATATATATATACAGTATATGTACAGTATATTCTAGATTCTCAAGGTTCTTCATATTCATTATCCACTGCCAGTTTGCACATGTGTACTGTGATGCAAATACTAATGTAAATATGTTTCATATCATATCTGCACTAATTCATTTAACTTATTGTATTCTATATATATCATATTTTATATTTTGTGTGTGTTTGTATTATATATTTTTATTGACTAAGCTACTGTACCAAGAGTATTTCCCTCATGGGATAAATAAAGTATATCTATCTAACTATCTTGTAAAAAGTGAAAAAGTTCATATATTAATCAGCATCACTTTTGGCCTTCACAGTTAATTTGTGAGATAAAGTTAAATAGTTGACTGAAATTAGATCATTTTTTTGCGTTTTAGAAAAAAAAAAACACACACACACACACAACCTTGCACATTTCCCTCCTTCCTACGTTTTCTCTATAATTTGTTCATTTGCTAATTCCCATCCACTAGCTGCCCCTATAATAGAACAGCTACCAGCTGGAATGGTTGAACTCTAGCACATGTATCTTCCGAACCATTGCATCTTCTGAACGCGCTTAGAGACCACTCTCTTCTAAGAGCTAACAGATGCCCATGATTAGCTACTGTCACTCTGATTGACAGAAGAAAGTTATACTTTCACTCACACACACTGACAACACAGCCGATTTTGCTCTCTTGGATTACATCTACTCACTATCTCCCAGTGACAGAGAGAACACCTTTCTGTCATGCCATTCAAAAGATCCCTATTCATAGGTTTAAACTGTGTGATACTAAGATGGCAGACATATTCATTTGTATTCATTATAAGCCTAATCATCTTTCTGTTTAGCAGTTAAAAGATTACTAATTTACAACAAAAAATTGAATAATAATAATAAGCTTACAATGCAAAACAGAGCGTCAGCTTTTTCAAGCCGACATAATCAAAAACTCACCAGAGTGCTGTTATAGGACAATAATTGGCTATATTCAATGTTTTTAATCCTCTACAAAACATCTGACAGGGAAAACTTTTTACAGAACTCCCTCATAAATGTTTTCCTAAAAAATAGCTTCACTATTCCGACAACAAACACATTTTAAAAAAATGAATACAAAAGGATTTCTTAGGTTTTCCTGTGAATTCGAGAGGAAAAAAAATTGCATTGTGCAAAAATTTGCATTGTGCTCTTAAGTACATGTAAACATTCACAAAAGAAGACTAACAAATGTAAATCTTGATTTAAGTACTCCTTATAATACAATTTGCAGGCAGTACCATAGTTTTATCTATCTATCTATCTATCTATCTATCTATCTATCTATCTATCTATATATATATATATATATATATATATATATATATATATATATATATATATATATTACTATTATTATTATTATTATTATTATTATTATTATTATTATTATTATTATTTACACCATTTCGCAGACATACTTACACAGAGCAACTTATAGAAGTGCTTTAGGAGTCTCTAACAAAAACACATTCTCATGCTAGTTCACTAGGTCAGGGACTTTTTACTGTTTTCCAGGGAATTTTCCAGGGAAAATTACTGTTCCATTTTGATAAAACTAGTTTTTTAAATTATTTTCACTAATTAAAAAAGATTATTAAAATTAAAAACAAAGAAAATGAACTTATACAAATGCATAAATTAAGCCAATCAAACTGAGATTGACAAAAGACAAAAGAAGCGAGGTACAAAAGGCAGGTCTGTCTGTATGTAACTGCAAGCTGTAAACAAATACCTCCACTAATGGAAGATTTAGCACACGCTTACTATTGTTTAATATTTTTTATGGGGAAACAAGTGAGTCAAAATAAATGAAATTTCTGCTTTTACCTTGTGCTGTATGTGTGTTTTACCTTGTATGGAGTTTGTGTATGTCACTACATGCAAATGAGCTATGATTGGAACACGATTTGCATTTTATCATGCAGTGTGTGAAGAAGTTTGAAGAAAATCAGTGTTTCTGAGATGTTTGTCAGTCTGGCAGAGAATTCTAAACTGGTTTGGCTTATTCAAATGTTTATACACACCTTCACTAAAACATTACTAAATGAGACCCAATGTGTACATGTGTAACTAGCTGATATATTGTAGCACATTATGACAATTATATTAAAAGATCATATCAGAAACTTTGTAAATTACTCACATGTAATCACCATGATGCCCAACACGAAGAGCACAGCAGCTATGGTCAGCCCTGCCTTTCTCAGAGAGCTATAATCTGTGAGAAGAAACAACAACACATATACTTAAATCCTATACTAAATGATAATGTTTAATCAATTCTGAATGTCAATTTTAGAAAATCAAATCAGTCTTCAACTGAGATTTAACCATGTTTTAATTTTGTCTAGGACTTTCAACATTGGCAGAAATTGAAAATGAAAAGCTTTTTAAACATTTTAAATGCAAATAAAAAGACCCACACAAATGGTATAGCTCTTATGCTTTCATTTCTTTCATTTCATTATATCCTCCATTATATGGTTCGTATGTATAGAGAACATTCTGGGCCAGATCGAAAAGCAATCAAGCTTCAGTAGAAAAGATCTTATAACATAAGCTTTGTGTTTCAGTTTTCCATGTTGTCCTTGTGTCACAATTTAAAAGCAATATTAACCATGTAGTGTGTTTCAATACTCCATGTTCGAGTGTGTGAATTTTTATCTGAAACAGAACCTGCTCCAAAAGTACAGTATATACTATAATAATAATAATAATAATAATAATAATAATAATTATTATTATTATTATTATTATTATTATTATTATTATTATTATTTATTTTTTTTATTTTTTTTTCAATTTATTTATTTATTTATTTTTTTGTGGTTCTCTTACCATATATGAATGGCTTGTCCCATTCATCAACTGTGGAGAAAATACAACAACAGAATTGGTACAACTTTACAGCAAATGTAATTTACTGACAGCTTAAAATTACCCTACCATTATTTGGCACAGTAATAACACATAATAGCGTAATAAATATGCTAATGAAATCGGAACTATACTTTTGTCTAAATCACTTCTAACATACAGTACTGCATACGGACTCAATGATTGAGAGATGCACTTTGCTGCATATGAAATGTGAAGCTTTCCTTAATTATTCGCAACATTACCGTGTAGCTTAAGTTCAAAACTAAATGAATTAAAATAACTTCAGTCACCAGAGATGTCTTGGTTAATCAGCATTGTATATATATGGTTTGTGTGTGACTGCAGTGACTAAACAAATGGTATGAGAGATACACACTCATCTGTCTGAGCAGTGAATCCCTATTTATCTGATCCTGAAATAGCTTGAGAGTGTATGTGCTACTGCTCTAGCAGGGTGCATTGTTCCATGAACAGGGAGCTGTTAATGTCAGCTACAGGGATGTGATAAAGAGAGAGAGAGAGAGAGAGAGAGAGAAGTTTAATTTACTTTACCCAATTTGATATCCTTAGCCCTAGTTCTGTTAGGATCATTGGGTCTTGGGCTCGTTGTTGTTAAATTGGTGATCGGTGAAGCTGCAATGTTAAGAGAGATACAGTAACTGATGGAGAGAAACTACTGAATATGCTGAATACACAAAATGGCAAAAAAGATCCTTTATTTCCAGCTCATTTTGTATGTGTGGAAAATAATTTCCTTCCTTAAAAGAGAAGAATGTTCACAATGCATGGAGATATCCAGTTCTTATTAGACTCTTCGCCTGGGAGGTACAATCCTCTTATCACACTCATATGGATCCATCCATAATTACTTCTAATTAATTTCCAGGTGCACTCATTTTCTTTCTGACCTGTCTTTCAAATTGATTTTTAATATATTTCAATGACGTGCCTCTCTGAGGGAATGTGCTCAGTTTAATGGCACGCCATAACGCATAGCAGCAGAAATCCTACATATCTTTAAGCCTCTCAACATGCGACGAGGGTTGAACACTTTTCTAATTACCTGCTAATTAGTTTTTGAATTACGAGTGCCCTTGGTATGCACTACAGACTGACAGTCACCCTGTTTTATTTTCCCTCAGGAACTCACAGCCTTCTAAACACTTACTGAAAAACATATTTTTGTTGTCAGTGGTCATTAAAAAGGACTTGAGCAGGTTTACACCACTCTGATCTACTGATTAAGAAATGCCACAGGTTTGCATTAATGCACTCATTCTAATTGTTTCTAAATGAACAGATTTGGTTTTTTTGGTTGATGGACGTTTCACATTACAACAAAACGTGCAATTGTTGATATGGTGATTTTTAGTGAGGAGACGTTTATGTAACATTTTTGGAAGGAGTCTCCAGCATCAGAGCTTTGTAACAATCAGGGCTATAAATCCTTTGGGAAAATCATCAGGACAAAGGGCTCAGTAAATGACAAGGTGTATTTTTTTCTTATCAGAGAATTTAAGAAAGGCTTGTGAGTGAATGATTGTTTAGCTACTATGCTAACTACTGTATAGATACTATAATTAAATGCAATGAAGTTTAACATTTATTAATGGATACAATTCTGCTGTTGTTGGTAAACTGCTGTGGTATAAAGGAATATAAAACTTATAGGATATATATATAGGATATGTTATCATAGGGTAAAGCGAAGCATCAGGTCACATCACATCATCCCTTTACTGACTATTTTCTTTATTTTATTATTTTACACCTCTTAATGTTTTCCTCCAGACTTAATTCAGTGGTTAAAGTTTTGTGATAGTAAGCAAAAGGTGAGCTCAAATTTCAAGAATGCCAGCCAAGGCCAGTGCATCTACTATTTTATCTGTCTCACTGAATCTGTGCTGACATTTTTGTGCTGTCTTGGTCACCTGAACTTGCACAATACAAATGTGTGGGCAAATGCTTTGTACATTTCCATTTATAGCATATAGCAAATACCCTTTTCCAGACTGACAAAATAGCTTTATAGTCGATGAACAGCACATTATCAGGCTAAAATAAAAAAATCACTTTGTTCAGGGTATTATGTGTATTATATATGTGTATTATTATATTTGTGTATTATGTTCTATAGGTGCTTTAGCACTATTGTACAGGTGCAAAAATAGTTTTATTCCATCCATAGTTATGATGTTGATGACCAGATGAGTTGTGCGCACTACTGATCAAAGATTGACATTGTCACACAGAGGCCCATTATTAGCAACTATCAGTCATCCGTTTCAGTCTCATGTTGTGTTTGTTAATCCAAGTTAATAATTTTATAAAGCTAATTGATTATTAGAAAACCCTTCTACAATTGTGTGAGCACAGCTTAAAACTGTTGTACTCAATAAGGGAGTCATAAAAGTGGCCTTCTTTAGATTAGTTTAGTATCTGGAGCATCAGGAGTTGTAGTTTGTTTACAGGCTCAAAATGACCTGAAAGAAACAACATTCTTTCTTTTCATGGTAAGAACTTATCTTACCATGCTGTGAACTACTCCCTTCATAGAACAGCGCAAACTGGTTCTAAGCAAAATAGAAACAGGAGTGGGAGGGAGGCCCAAGTGCAAAACTTGAAAACAAGGAAATTTCCAAGTAGTAGTACAAGTAGTATTATAATCCTTTTGGTTTTTATTATCTCTCTTTTTCCAACAGCATCTGGTTTCATAAAAGATAATTCATTCAAATTGATTTCCTTGGCATGTGTCCATGGTATAAGAGGAATGGCAATCACCCCTTACTTCTGTCATCTGTATTACAATAGTGATGTAAAAATAGATCTACCCTATTTACCAATGTCCCTAAGAACCCCTAGCTACCTCTAGTTTCTCCCACTGGATCTTGTCTTGAATAGTGAAGCATTTGTAAATGTATCATTAAAACAAGACTGATAGCATTACCTAGTGTTGTTTTCATTCTGACACTGGTTTCGTTTTTATCGTTGTCCAAGTCACTGGAACGCACTGTAGTAGTGACTGCAGTACCATTTGTTATCCCATCATTGTAATTGACTTCCAAGGGTAATGTAGTCAAACCAAGTTTGGTTGTTTCCTCTCCATCTGGGAATGTAAAAGAGATTTTAAAGATCTAATTATTGCATGCACTCCATATTATGGATGCACAAGCCATATAAATATGGGGCATATTCAGAGAAGTAGTAAGAAGTCTAGAAGTGTGCAAATTGATATCTCATTACTAAATTGAGATGCAATAATAAAGTGTATTATCCAGAAAGTATTCACCACCACCTTGGCACTTTTTTTTTGCTGTATTGTAGCATCAAATTTAGAATGACTGTCTACTAGACAAATTTAGAATGACTGTAAAGTAACTGTCTACAAAAATAGTGGTATACTTATCAATTAAGATTTTTTTTTTTTAATGAAAATTTTCTGAAAAAATCCAGTGTGAATTTTCTTTGTGTAGCAGATACAGACTTGTGTTTTCTCAGAAGTGTTTATATTAGCTTTACACATTTTGATTTTGGTTTGATTTTGGATAAATGATCGTAGACAGCAATTTTCAGATCAGGCAACAGATTTTTAACTAGACATCAAGTCTGGCCTTTCCTTGTCACTGGGGTGGTACCTATAACCTTTATCTTTTAATAAGAGTGGTGCATTTTGTCTAGTTTTACAGATTTACTGCAAAAGATACATATAGTTTTGTATCGTAAACCATTTTTAATGCACAACATACCCAAAACTCCAGCTAAAACGTATTTTAAAGGTAGAAAGATTAAGGTTACCAATGGCAAAAAGGCACCAGACAGAAGGAAATGTATAGTTTAATATGTTTTATCTGACAGTGTAGATCTTTGTTTTAATAATTGCCTTCTTCTCATATGTTTATTAGTCTATTGATCTTTATGTCATTTTTATTTATGATACATAATATTGCATTTTCCTGCCTATCTATTGACATACAATTTGACCTATATCACCCTATATTGATACAGGGAATTCTGCAGTAACAACATATAAACATAATGTACAATTGCTGTGTAAGGCAGCTAGGAAATGAGAAAGATTACCTGTCTCAGCTATAAGGTTTGTGGTAACTGGAGGTGGGACATCAAGTGAGAGTGAAACATTTTCAACAGCAGACGCTTTGGAATGATGGAATAAACATGTGAGAAACCTTAATACTTACAGTATGTAATTATATAATTGTGCATTGTAAGTGCCTGAAACTTCCAGAGGGAGTTGGAAACCCCCTGGAAACCAAGAAAACCATTAAATTCTTTATGATAATTCATGCAGATGGAAACAGTGCTAGTTTAGAGTTTGAAGATCTACGAATTGCTGCATCAACAAGAAGAAAAAAAAATCAATAATTATGGCATTATGATGCATTAGGAGAAAGGGAACAATAAGAACGGTAATGCTCTTCCAGTCTGCACAGTCTTTGTATAAAAAAATAAAACCTTGCTATTCTCAGATGGATGCAAATGTATGTGACTGCTGACATAATAGTGATGTGATGTAGAGATTCTGTTCCTGTGTTATAAAAGGAGCTTTTCTCTCTAAAATCATCACACAAAGAAAAGGATTGTGGTGAAAATGACTATGGTCCACTTAACACATTCCTAAAATTTCCATATCATTCTTTCTTTTAGAGAGAACGAATGAAGATCTGAGCTCTATGTAAGAGGGAGAGAAAGACAAGGAAGCGTGTGTGTGGGAGACGTTTTCAGGAATTAGTAAGTGAGAGACGAATACAAATACAGATTAAATGTTCTGAGTTGGGGTATTTTGATGACTCACCTCTGAAGAAGAAGAAGAAGAACAGTAATAGTACACTTCCTTCCCAGACTTTCTGTAAAATAGAGCACACTCATAATCACGCAAATACACATCTGCTCTAATGGAACTATGTGCTCCATTCATCTCCATAAACCTCAGTTTTAGTGATCTGATTACATTTTTCTGCCTCTTTTTTTCTTATTATATCAGAATTCTCTTGAATTTTCAAAAAACAATTGTCAAATGTGTTAGCTGTAATTCAAATCATAAGTTTATAATATATGACAGAAAAACACGCAATCCTAATATGTTGAACCTTCTGTAAGAAGACATTTATTTAACATTTATGAAAGGAGTAGTTTATATGCACTTAGAGTACAGACACCAAGCATAACCGGTTTTCCAGTTGTCCATACTTGAAACACTTTTGGTAAGTACTAACCACTGCATGCTGGGAACATCCCCTGTTTTGGAGATGCTTCCATCAGATTCATTTACACTTGCCCATTTTTCTCTGGTTTCAATACATCAACATTGAGAACCGACTGTTCACTTGCTGCCTAATTTAGCACACCCATCGGAAGGTACCAGGTGTCTCGAGAATCAGTATTATTCGCTTCACCTGTCAATGGTTTTAATGTTATGGTCAATCGATGTACATTTCCTGTTTTTATTAGGGGTACTTTCACTTCAAAATAATAGCTGAGACCCATTTTTGTCATCTATTATTTACCACAAGACTTTTTAAGTGGCTCACTAGTTTATACAAATATGTTAATATTTGGTGTCATTGCTTACATTTTGGCTTGAACTTAAAACACTCAGACAGCTTTCCCCAAGCTTCACACAATACTTTGCGGGAAAGTCTGCTTCTTCAGACAGAACGGGTGTAACTCAGTCAGGTTTGTGGGCCTCAAGTTTCTGTAGGATTCAGGTCAAGTCTTTGTGATGGCCACTCCATTACTTTGACCTTGTTGTCTTTTAGCTATTTTGTTACAACTTTAGAGATGAGGATCACTGCTGTTGTGGCCACCTGTTGGCTGATGTCTTGAGTTTTTTTTTTTTTTTCATTCATTAATTCTATGTACTCAGTCTTCATAATGATGCTATATATTTTCTGAAGTGCACCAGTCATTTTTTTTTCTATAAAAACACACACACAACATGATGCTACCACCACCATGCTTTACAGTTACAACAGTATACAGTATAAAGCCTTTTTTACTCTATATATTGCATTGATCATTGGTCTAACAGTTATAAGTTATATTTGGTTTCTTCAGACCAGAGAATACTCCACTGGTGAAGTCAGGCTTCATGGTAGATGTATATACTTTTGTACCTGAGGTGTCCTACTCCTTCATGAGTTGCTTTGTTTTTGTCTTCAGATTCAGTAAATCTTTCTGACCAAAGTTTGTCATCTCTAGAAGTCTAATTCGCACTCTGTGTGTGATGCATTGTCGGTGTGGCCCCAGACCTATTTATTTGCATACAGTTGCATGTACAGATGTTTGTGGAACCTTCAGTACAACTCTCTAGTGGTCGACCATTTTATAGCAAATGGTGTGCTGCTTTTAACTCCTAATAATGACAATCTGCAAATCAGAGGTTTCTAAAAGTCATTACATCAATTTCTAGAACTTTCAGAATGTCAGCTTGGTGTCGTTAACTTGGGGCCTACTGAAATTCTGATATACTGAATTAAAGCTGAAATAAATCTCTCTTGTTTTTTTTTTGTTTGTTGTTTATTGTTAATTGTTTATTATTAATTGCTTTAAAATGAGTGAGATCACACCAAGTGCTCCAGTACACATAACAGCCTGCATGCTCTTCTGTGTTTATCATGTATTTGTTTACTTTGCCATGTGTTTTGCATTGGATTGTGTCCTGTACCTGCCCTTGTATTGTCATTGGTTGTCTTACACATGTTTCCCAATTACTCACAACTGTTTTCAGCTCACCCTTAGTCACTAATTAGTTTTTGTATTTACACCCTCATGTGTTTTAGTTATGTGCACATTATTGTTCAGTGTTTACCCGCCTGCTTGTACTGAGCCTGTTCTGTATCTGTCAGTACTATCCTGGTTACCTGACTTTGCAAGTTTCCTGTTTTTCATGTTTTGACCTAGCCCAGTTTGCTCTGTTTGTAGATCGCCAGACTTGCCCTGCTTTTGACCCTGTTCTTGCCTGACGTTTTGAATTTGTCTGCATGCTTCATTAATAAAAGACTTAAACTGCATTTGCATCTGTCTGAACTATTTGTTCATGACAGTGGAGTTCTGAAAAACTGAGACTGAATAGCTTTAGGCTGGTTTAACTTTAGACTTTAATACATTTTAACTTTTGACCTTGAATGTACATTCCACAACATTAAATATGAATATATTTCTATGGTATAGGAGGAATAAAATTCAATTAAATTCAATTTATTTTTATAGCGCTTTTAACCCTAGACATTGTCTCAAAGCAGCTTTACAGAAGTACTGAAACATAGAGAAGGGAAAAAAAACGTTGCTATAGGACAATACTTAATGGTGGTAACATTAACTCTGCTTCATATTGCACGGCCCTTTTTGCTGGCTATCTTCTGGACATCTTTTATTCCTTACATATTGTACATTAATCATCCAGGAATTTTTTTCTAAATGTACAGGTCAAAATTATTGGAATATCAAGGTAAATTATTTTTGTTTTTTGCTATACAAGGCATTTGTGATCAAAGGATGAACATGAAGACTGATCAGAATTTCAGCTTTTACTTCCCTATATTTCCCTATATTTCCCTATATAAGTCAGGATGCATTAACATTTAACTTGCCAATGCTAGTGTTAGACCACAAGTACTGTTCCAGTACTTTTGGAGGGGACTGTATAATGTGTGCAGCTGTCAAAAATCCCATTATGTAGGAAGTGACCTAGAATTTAAAATCTATTTCCCCTGTCTTAACTTTCATTTTTTGACAAATATTTAGTTTTTCAGTTGCAAATTTAAGTTGTATATAGTGCTGCCCCTCTCTCATGTTGTTTGAAAAGATTATGGCCAGGATGTCCAATCTGATCCACAAAGGATCAATGTGGGTGCAGGTTTTTATACCAATCAAGCAGGAGCCCGTCTGATTCCACCTGTTTAATCAGTTGATCTTGACTTTCAATAGACTCAGATGTGGCTTCTGCTTGGTTAGAATGAAAACCTGCACCCACACTTTCTGGATAAAATTAGACATCGTTGGACTATGGTGCTTCTCTTTCCATTTGTCACATCTGAATCCTCAACTAATCCAGGAGCCACCACAAATCCACAATCCACTCCAGTCCAGACATTAGCTCACTCTCAGGTTCCCTCTAACTGAACTCACCTATTTCCTGTTAACCCTCATTTACTTCTGTGTATTTATACAGTACCAGTTCATACCTCATCTGTAAGGTTGTTGCCTTTTCAGTGCATTTCTGAGCACTGTTTGTAAGACCTGCTTTCTGAGGTTTTTGTTTCTGCTCATATACACGGAAGTAGAAACCCAAAATGTTTATGATTATCAGTATGCATGCACCCTTATTACTGAAATCAGTTCTTTATTTACTTTGATTTTCATCTGATATAAAATATTACAGTATGGTGGTATAAGGTGGTGTTGGTCTTGTAAAGGCTACAAAATAGGTCTTTGTGGAGAACATGGTGCTACTATGAGAACATAGTATTGAATTTGTTTGCTTGTTTGTTTGTTTTAATATGTATCTAGGAAAAATGGCTGGAGAATGTTACCCTGTCATGTGACTCAATAAACTATTCATGATTGGCTTTGCATAAAAACTGATTCTGGTACAGATGGAATGCCACCGGTTAGCTGGTGACTCCATCCTGCTAGCATTATATGTATAAAAAGATTTGCGTACATTCATCCTCCAATTCATCTGAAGTAGTATATCCAAATATGTTTCTATGACATAAGAAATGTTGGAATATGTATTTTTAAAATCTTTATTTAAAAAAATCTTAATGAACAATCATTCATGCTGTAATACCAATTGTACTTTCTGCTGTCCACAAGAGGTATCAATGGCTTTCAACTAATTCCTGTTATTAGTCATCATGTGCACCTGTTGTACATTTATTCTGTGTATCTCTATTTACTCTAGTATCTATTTACTTTTTAGGTTTAGGTTTGTTAAATTTTAAAATATTTAGGTAAGTAGAAATAGGTGCTCAATGGAAGTGGGTTTGGAATTTCCACTACAGTTTGTGTATAGAAACTGAGAACACAATGAATTTTATTTTCTTGGTAAACAGTAAAATAGGAAATTAAGAAAAGTAAGATTTAAAAAACAATTTTTGAAAAAATACCAACTATTTCAGTGTGATTAGAGTTGAACTGCAAACTATTTTACATGCTTTATTAGTCTGAATAGGGTATTAAATCTGGAACCTTATTCTGTTTACATTACAGATCTGATAAATATGGGATCACACTTGAGCTGATTTAAAAGGTTTCTAAACTGCAGCCCCTATCTCATCTTCATTTACTGTCACACTCCTGCATTTTTTTAAAGCATGCAGTGATTCACATTTGGAATACATCAGGCAATGGCCACAGCTCTTCGAGATGTTTAGCTACACAGTATTTACTGACAAATATTGGAGTTATTCAGGATCCTTTGTTCATTTTAGTCCTAAATGAAAAAGCTCATAATTCATTTTGTGTGCATTTGTGCACTTTATCCAACCACCTGCAGCTATCAATAAGCAATTATGAGCCATTATTATTGTTACATATACATTACAGCACATTTCTTTACATATTCAAACTTTGGAGGTTGGGGCCAGAGAACAGGGCCAGCCATGACACAGCGATTCTGGATAGGGCAGGGTTAAGGACCTTGCTCAGGGGCCCAACAGTGGTAGCTTGGCAGTGCTAGACCTTGAATCAACACTTAACTGGTCAACCAGCTTGGCCTGTGTTTTGTCAGAACTAGCTGGATTTCTGACAAGGGTTATGCCTCTGAATTCACTCTTGTTTGTGCCTGTCTGGAACACCAGCATTTGTACAACTCATGTTGAAGTGTTTGGTTGAAAGAAAAAAAAAAGATTTATATCATGTTTGCACTGGTCTCTGCTGAGAGATTAATGCTTAATACACATTGAATATGGATTGTTTCTATGTTCCAGAGTCGAAATTGTTCCATAAGCCATACTAAATTTACTCTAGCTGCTTGAATTTGGGTAAATCTCTATCATGGACCTTAGGGCTTCAGAAGCAGAAGAACCAAAATCTGGTTTGATACCCACAATAAGAAGTTGAACACAATTTTCTTAAATGTTTGGAAAGAACCATATAAGGAACTAACTAATTAAAAATAGGAAACTGCTAAATAAAGCTAAATGCCCTTTGAATGA
The DNA here is from genome assembly GCF_019097595.1 of Hemibagrus wyckioides. NCBI lineage: Eukaryota > Metazoa > Chordata > Actinopteri > Siluriformes > Bagridae > Hemibagrus > Hemibagrus wyckioides. The sequence goes on from NC_080726.1 coordinate 7,020,557, forward strand.
GGTGGAATAAAACACTCCCATCAGGATCCAAACCCTTAATCATGGGATAATGGTGATCTGACAGAAGAACTTTCTGTTGATTTGGAGAAACAAGTGGACTCCATCCATGCCATGTCTCACTATGTTATGTTTACATGTGACCATTTTGGTTAGTCTGATTGCAGATTCTGAATGTTCTGTTTAGCTGGACCCTAAGCATTGCACTGTAATTCAAATATTTGTCTACAAGTGCATAACATAAATTGTGAACTAAACATCTGCCTTGAGCATCTGTTGTCATGTTCACACCACTGAACTGTGCATATGCACAAGATCTTTTAGGATCTAATCAAGAACATAGGTTGGTTTAAGCATTTGCATGACTGTTTTTTTCTTATTTATTTCCTATATATTATTTCAGCTGTACACCACACTGACTAAATTTACGTTCAAACCGAGCTTAATGAGGTGTTTACCTGAAGATATTTCAATCCAGGTGATGTATCAATCTGGTTGATTGCATGTAAACATACTGACTGTTGGGGCAAACATTCAGCCCCTGCACCATAGTAATTTACTCTTTTACACTTGTATAATATGAGAAAACAATGATTATATTCATACTATTTGGTGTGACTCAGAGGAGGTTGAGTTAAATCTTCAACTGCATGTCTGTAAAACTAGTGCAAATGCAAATAAAATTGTCATGACCTCACCCAATTGTGGTGAAAGCAGCCACTCATATGATGTAAGTGATTTTGAGAGGAAGTTGAAGAAACCATTAGAAGAAGTGGTCTATCAGTTACAGTCCCCATTTGCCATGGATGTGCTTGCAAACATTACACTATATATATATATATATATATATATATATATATATATAACAGCTACATAGTAATGGTGTGACAGCACAATAATCTCCAAAGACTAGAAGCAAAACCTTTTATAACAAATTTATAATTTGTTTTATAAATTAAAACACTGCTACAAATGATAAACTTGTCTAACAGCCACACCCTGAGAAAGATTCTCACTGTTAAAACACGCCACTCTTCAGCATGTATCCCATTTCGGTCTCTGCACCTTAAAATATTGTAGCATCTTCTGTAGTCAGTCAGCAGTCAAAAGTATAGAAGACAGTACAAGCATGATTTAAGTGCAATTAGTATGCAGCAAGCAGAAAATAACAACAAACACTACAGGTAGATAAACGATGCTACGTGAGTGGAACTTTCAGGATTTAAAAGCTCTGTGGCTCTAAGTGGACAAAATATTATTGAACACATTTAAATAATGTACCTCATATTTGAATAATTGAATTTGCAAAATTATGATGTTTGTAAGAGGAATTTGCACAGATGGGGTCTGTCTATTTATTTATTTACTTACTTACTTACTTACTTATTTAGGGACTGTATTTAGGACAAAAAAAAAAAGAACCACACTCTTACAACATTTTGACAAAACTTGGTTTTACTCTTTAGTTACTGAATAGTGAATAATTATAAATGATATACTGTACATAGCTATTCTAAGGGGGAAAAAAAAACATCAAAGATAATAAGAATAAGTATGAAAAATGTGCAGCTATTAAATGTACCTAAGGAAATATCATGTTCCATCTTACTTGATGTCACTTGAATTTCACATGCAATAATGTGTTAGATGATGAGCAGGTGACAATCAGTGTATGCTGTCATATGCTCTGAAATTAAGCAATTAGCTCAGCATTAAAAATAAGATCATGTAACTAGAAAGATCTACTCTTTTACTATTCTTTTTAAATCAGATTTCCGTTATGAGCATATGATTTTGTGCAGAGCAGATTAAGCAGGTTATACTAGAATATAAGATGGAGGACATCTTGCTGACACACTACTCCGCTCTGATGATATATTGATTTCATATTGACAATCTAAGCTACATAAAACATTTCTCTATGTTTATTGAGTTAGAACTGGCATTTGGTAGCATTGTGAGTGCCACAATAATAAAAACAGGTAGGATCTGACCTCAGAACAAAGGAGCACGTGTGTTTCTGACACTGCAGCCATGATGTTCAATTAGCATAGAGCTCTTATCTCATTCACAATCTTCTAAAACTAATCTTTTGTATTTTGTATTGTATTGCTCTCTTGTTGCTACAATCCAACAAACATTAAGCTTACCTTAGTTGCCATACTGAAAAAGTTTCAGGTTTCAGCGTCCGACAGTCCAGATGCTGAAAATTGAACCGTTGTTTGGCCACACCCTTTCCTTTCTACTTCCTTTTTTCACCTCGTGGTTTGTTTCTTTCTCCCTTTCTGGCACTCATGTAATACATTCTATTCAACCCACCCTCTCTCTTTTAGTCTACCAGCACCAGCCTTTGTCTGCCAGTCTATGCCCAGGTCACATGCTCTCTCTGACATTGCGAATGTGTTTGTGTTGGAAGATGAGACACACTGGTTGTGTGCATGTCTGTGTTCTAGCTAAACTCAGATTAAGAAATTGTTACTCATAGGGTTTTTTTTCTGCATTTTTTCTACATTACACCAAGTTAACTCCCTTTATCTGTTGATAAGCTGCATTTTTAGTCCAAATTACCCATTTATTCAACACGCTGTTAGAGTAGGTAGCAAATGTGTAGTGGCCTGGGGAAAATCCATCAGATTTTGTTGTGGTTACAAGCATTCTAGCAACAAGGCAAAAACAAAATACTTTTCTTTTTTCATCATTCATCAAACGATATTGAAATCTTGTTAAAGAGAAGAGCCAGTTTATATGTAGGAGCCAGTTTAAATATGTAGGTCACATACCTAAAGCCTTGCTGCTATAGCAGAGTGTGACTTCCTTAAAACACAGAGAATGTCCTTTTGAGTAATATTTATGCTCTAGCAAAATGGACATGCCTAATGCCTAATCAGGTCAGCTCGTAACCAGATAACAGCTGTCAAAATGTCATCGATTCTTTCTTTTCTCAGATCTTTCTCCTCTCCAACATAATAATATTTTGTTTCTTTCCATTTTCCATTTTGTCCATCCACTGTCTATCAGTATTAAAATGGAATGTTTTACCTTTAATTTAGTCTTATACAACATAAGTTATACTATTAATAATGAAGTTCTCACAGTGATTATTCCTTCTCTTCAACCTATGAGCCCACTTTCATTCCGGTCGGCATTTGTTTTCCAGCTTGAGCATGGGTTACATGATCTCTCACTTAGTGTGTGGGTGCATATGCTGATGTTCACTGTTTGATTAACTGCTCATGAACACACACACACACACACATGCACGCATAACTCCAGCAAATTAATGTGCTTTTCAAATGAAACAATTTTTATTCCAGTACACATTAAGTGCAACATTCTCCAGTCTATTGAATATATTCACAGTAAAACATACTAATAGTATAAGTAAGGCATAGCACACAGTGCTTAATAGTGCAGCCCTTTTTTCTGACCTGGTTATGTCCCAGGTCAATTTGACCCAGCAGAGAACTCTCTTACTCCATGGTCTCTAACTCCCTTACGAATGATGATGACAAATCTGTTTGATATTTACTTTTTTACTAAAATTTACTTCTACTAAGTCACTTAAAAATGAAAATGTCATCTGTTTTTTTGTAACATAAGCAATGAATCAGCATCACACATTGGTATAAAGCATAAATCATGTTTTTGCTGAAAAACATAAATAGGGGAAATGGTTTCATGGCTATTGAGTTTACCTCTATCCATCCATCCATCTGTCTGTCCGTCCATCTGTCCATCCATCCATCTCTTCATCTAGCCCCTCATCGGACCATCTGTCTGCATGTCCATTTGTCTGACCCATCCATCCATCCAGCCAGCCAGCCATCCAGCCAGCCAGCCATCCATCCATCCATCCATCCATCCATCCATCTTCTTCCACTTATGGTATGGGTTCTACTTATGGTATGAGTCATGGGTGCATCAGTCTAAACACAGATGCCCAGACCTATGTAATTTTACTATGTGATGCAGTACCCCGGTTAAATCCTGAGCTTAAATAACCAACTGTGTGAAGTTTCTCATGTTCTCCTCATGTCCATATGTTTACTCTATTTTCCTCCCAGACTGTGTGTGTGTGTGTGTGTTCATGGTGCTCTGAAATAGAACGGTATCCCATCCAGGGTGTATTCCCATCTCACCCCCAGCATTCCTAGAACAGGCTCTGGACCCATCATGGATGAAACCATCAAGATCAGGAAGGGCTCAAAATGAATTGTACATTGTGAACGAAAAAGCAAGCAGAAAGTCTGCATGAAAATCTCACAGTGAATAACCTTTATTTCTGTTTCTCAAATCAACACCTGCTTTCTCTAAATGACAGTGAGACTGAGTATGTTTTTTTACTGAAGACTAAAGATGGCACAACTCTAGCCTCTTGCTTTTATGGCACGGCAGGAAGGAAGAGTGGAAACTGTGGTTTGAAAATTAACAGAACACATCAACGTGCCATCCTCGATCTTGCTTAGCTTGCTGACATGCAAACTGTAACATTCCTTCATTGTGTCATCTGTAGGTTTTAACTCCATTTTGATATCACCCAACTGACTCTTTAATTCAAATGTCACAATTTGGCACTAGAAGTGTCTGAATTACACAATGTTCTAAAAAAAATGGCCTTACCAAAGTAATTAGCGCTTGCAACATCTATTCTGAATGACACAAGAGATGAGACAGTGTTGACTGAACCCAGCAGGCACTGATACTCTCACTGACTGGTTGATTAGCTTTATTTAGATTTGTCACAGCTGCAATAGGATACTATTACTCTATGAAATTAACATCAACAGCCTGCACCCATGCTCATTAAGTAGTGCACATGTTGTGTGCAATCATTCAAGATGGTGAAGGTTTACCTGTGCATTAAGCCATGCCAGCCAGCTGGCTAACAAACACACAAACCTGATTTACCTGCTTTTATAATACAGAATAGGAATAGCTATCAATATGAGTTCATTAACTTGATGATGATTGAGTAATAATTTTATTGCATAACAGCAAAGACAAAGTTAAAACGAAAACATCAAACAAAGACACACAGGAGCTAGGTCATTTGATATTAAATGGATTATTAAATGTCCATTGATGTTAATTAGATGAATACTTCCAAACATTATGTTTTTATGCCACCATTACCACCACTGCCTGGCTTCGATTTTTGATCAGAGAACCAACTCAGACACTGAGGGGTTAACTCTCAGTGCCAGTCCCAATGAAGGGTTAAGTCAGGAAGAGTCATCTGGTATAAAGCCTGACCCTTATCAAAATATATGTGGTTTGGATGATCTGAACAGAGCAGCTGAAAGACAACACATGAATGTATTATAGCAGTTGTTGAGTATTAGTATTCATATTAGTATAAGTAAGTATTAGTATTGTGGGATGTGGTAGCTTAGTGGTTATGGTGTTACTGATCAGAAGGTTGGGAGTTTGAATCCCCGGTCCACCAAGCTGCCACTGCTGAGGCCCTGAGCAAGGCCCTTAACCCTCAGGTGTCTAAAATGAGATAAAATGTAAGTTGCTCTGGATAAGGGCATCTGCCAAATTCTGTAAATGTAATGGTAGCCCACCATGTTAGTTTGTCTGAGATTATATTGAGACACATGCACTGATGTGTTCTGTTACAACATTAAATACCTTTTCATAAAACAAATAAAACCAAAGTTGAACTCTATGGGTGTGTCTCAATCAGCTCTTTAGGTGGTGAATCAGTACAGATTGCAGATTTCGTGCACTGGTAAGTACTCTGACTAACGACCCATTGTGACACTGATGACACAATTTCCGACGACATTCAAATTTCCTCACCAGTCACTGTAAAAACCCAAAGATATCTAAAACATTTAAGTTTTATTTGTCATATAAATGTATTAATCGCATGTGTTTTGGTCATGGTACTTCAAGCAGTACTAGGCTAGCTAGTGTATTTAAAAACCTAAAAGTATTAGAACTGTATAAACAACTGTACATCAAATAAATGTAAAAAATGGCTAATGCAAGTAATCATTTGAGAGCTACAACAGTGATAACAAGATACTTAGATTTGTGAACAAATTTGGCTGAGAGTTTGTTTGAGCTCGGGGGTTGCAGAAAATATTTCCACTAATGGAACATAGTCACCATCAATACTCCCCAGTTTTTGTAGTGCATTGTTGGATTTTTTAGGGAGCAAATGTTCCAGTGCAGTAGAAGGATTTTTTTGTAATTCAGACAGCCCTGAAAATGTCTGACTCCCTGACAAGTGCCCTTGACTACTGACCATGCATTCCATAAATGGTTTTGAATATTTAGAGTTGCTTTCTAGGGAATAAAGGTTCAATAATGTTTTGGGGTTTTATCGTGTAAAGTCAATTTATATGTCCAATTTATATGTCCAATTGACCTCGTTACTAAGGACTTGTTTTTTTTTTTATTCTGGTATGTGTCACCCATAACACAAAGACATGACTGGACCATGAAGAGCGTTTCAACCCGTCACTGTCTGTCATAAGTTGGCACATACTGAATGTGTTCTGTACGCTGAAATATGCTACAACTTGCCTAGTGTTGACACACAATGGTGGATATTCAGGCAGCTACACAAGTGGAGTCGGGGGTGGTTCTGAAACTCTTCAGGCAGGGTCACATTCTCACCATTGACCCACGCACTCCACACATTCCTGTTTATATTTGCATTCGACAGAAATCTGCAGAAATGTTTGTCTCATGCCATTCTAAAGTTTCAAGGGCATCGCTTCTTTTTCCCACACTTGGAGAAACTGAACCATTAATACAGAGATCTGTGAATGCTTTTCTCAAATACAGTCATATTTTAAGTACATTAAGTATATAATTATACCATTTATCCTTATATTCAGGGGTTTAAGAGATGAATCATAAGAACCTCTAGTCAGCTTTTACTAAACAAACTGAATTCCTGTGAACTTCTGGATTCAAAAGCATAGTTTTTATTTAAAGTTAAACTATTTAGCATCCTACACAGCACAGGGACAATCACATGCAAGAAACTGCATAAACTACAATTGCCTGCAAAATGAAAACCCCATCTCACAGTAAGTGAGTGAAATAGTTTCTTCTTACATACTATACCTGGTTAATTTGATATTATAAGAATTACTGTACAAGTAGAGAGAAGTGTCTCTGTTTATTTTTTATTATTATTATTTTTTGGATGATTGCTGTTTTGTGCTTTATGGTAACTACTGCTTACTAAGAGTGGTCTACAAACAAAAAAACAAGTGAAATATCTGTTATGGCAAACCCTACACAATAAATAAATTGGTTAAAAAATCTTTAAATAAAATTGTTGTACTTTTGGTCATTTTGACAGAGTAATAAGTATAAAGCTACTTTTTTCTAGTAGTGTAGCTAGCTACTTTATCAGAAGTGAAGCTTGGCTCTAGCTTAGATATTTTGACCCCCCACCCCATAGACTATTGGATCAGGTGCCACAACAGCTTCAAGGAGCCCAGTTTGATCCTGAGCTCTGATTACTGTTTCCATGTGGGTTTCCTTTGATTTCCTTTGACTTTCTTCCCAAACTTGTAGCTAAACTGCCCCAATGTGTGTGTGTGTGTGTGTGTGTGTGTGTGTGTGTGTGGGTGTGTGTGTGTTTTCGTGAATACATATATTCATTCTGTATTTCAATAGACTGACTTCCCACCATTAATATATTCTTGCCTCAAACCTAGTGTTCACACCACACCTAATTTGAATAGCTTCAGACCCAGCACAACCCTGACCAAGATACAACACTTACTTAACATGAATATAAATGGCCAGGAAAAAATTAAATTAAAAATTAGATTAAAATTAATTAAAAAAAAAAAAAAAAGTTTGTTCAGCAGTGTTATAAATTTTGTGGTTTTCTTCAAATAACATTTTCTTCCTACATACTTCATGTCTTACTTTAAAGGTATTCTTGTAAATAACTTGCTTGAATCAGCACCATGATCATAGAAAAGATGCTATCAATCATACCAAGTATTTAAATTAAGGATGTGTAAAATGCATGCTCCCAAGTGGCACTGCATGCACTGCCGAGGTGTGCATACCAGTTCCCAAGGGAAAAACTGTTTCCTTAGAGGAAAGTCTGCGGTCAAGAAGAGGTCTTGCTGTTATGAATAATGCTAGATAGTATGTTTTGAAAAGAGTACAAGTTTTTGTTTGTCATATTTCCATTTGAAAAATGACCATGAAAATTTGTGCAAGCAACAACAGAATTTAGTGGCCAAGAGTGTTTTAATCTACTTTTTATGCAAAGAGCTTCAAAGAGAGGCAGAATCCAGTCCAAATATTAATCTGAGAAATTGAGGAAGCTGAAGCTTTTATGTGGAACTCTTAAAAGTATAGCCAGGGCTTTCAACTCACTGCAAGAGATTCCTAGAAGGAGTGTGTTTTATTTCTGTTACCAGAGCTGATATAGTGGAAGTTTGAAAGCTCGACCACCTTAACTAAGTTTCACAGGGAATCGGGATCTAAGCTAATTGTTGGAACTAATAGATTAAACAATGACTACTTCTGCTACTCATTGGCTTCCAGTATTTCACAGCATTAAAAGATGGCATTGAATTTTTTCAGAATTTGCGCACTAAGGGTCATTAACAAAAGCAATTGATCATTAGCCAGTAAACATCTAGGTGGCTGATTTTCATTCTTAAAAGCTAGTTAGAACTTGTGTTAACAAATCGGTTGAAAAAAACGTTGAAAAGACGTGTAACATAAAACCACATAGTATCTTGCCAATGAATCAACTCTAACAGCACTCCCAATTAGCCGTTCTTAATTGTCCCACTGTATTCTGTCATAAACTGTAAATTCACAAGAGGATTGCTGTCCTCAAACTGTCACTAAAACACTTTGTTGTATTTTAATTATTGTCATGGACATACCCTAACTTGGCTAGTTTGTCGACCTACTTTCTACATCTACGTTAAGTACGATCTACGATACGTTAAATGCAAATTGTGCCAATTAGCTGCAATAATCATCATCCACAGCAGTTTCTCTAGTATTTCCTGAGTTAAATATCAGTCATTTTAACCCAAACCTCATCACTGCTCTTCATTTGACTGATCATTGTCTGCTCTACAGTGTCAGTGGAGGTGTGTGTGTGTGCATTGTGTTTAATTTGACAGCTGGTATTTAGACTGTTTATGATGTGAATTAGGCTTTTGTCCATTACACAATGGAATGTACCCAAAAACTTGATCAAAGCATAACTGGCTGTTTATACAGTCAAGCTTGTTAAACTGTCTCCTGTCGTACCTAGCGTTATGTCTGCAGGCTAAAAGCCTACGCAATTTTAGCAATGTAATAAAATCATTTTTGCATTGTTTTGGTGGAGTATACTTGTTTTCTTAACGTAGACAAATCAAAGCATGGTAAAGGAGCCAGAATTCAGTCTCAGCCAAAAACCGTTCTCCATTAGTCCTTCACAATGTAACAAGAGACCAAATGGTGCCAGATGTCATGGTAAGTTCTTGTTCATTAAATTTTGGAACATTTTTTGGTACATTCCATTCAGTGCCTTTGTTGATAGACGCTGATGCTCTCTGCTATGAGGTCCATTTAAAACCATCAATATTTAAACACTCTCATTAAGCATGCAATTCCAGAACTGTCTTGGAAAAATCCTCATCTAATATTAACCTTCATGTGCTTGGAATTTTGGTCTCTGTCCTGAAAATAGAATGTTAATTAAGGCATGCAAAATATGTGCTGTTTAATTAACTCCTGCAAACAAATCTGGTTTAAAGGATTGTCTTGTATAATAAAAACCCTTTGGATGTTTGCATTGAACTGAAGCTTACAGCAGCAGAACAACAATTTTATCTGCATTTATGAGCCACCAGTTTGATGCCTGTTTTTGTCAAGAAATGGCTTTTTTTTAATGTGTCCTAGAAAACTGATAAAGAGACAGACCTGAGTGGGATGGTTTGAATAAGGCTGGCAGACAGACAGTTTAGCACATTAGCGTATTTCTCAGTAGGCACATCATGCTCCATATATGACTCTATTTAAATTCTGTCAATCACACTGACATACACACAATAGCTTAGTAATGAATAAAGACACCAGGCAGGCTAAATAATAAATTATGAAAAATGGCAGGTGTAATATATAAACAGTGACATGCTATGTAGCTAGAAGCACCTTATGATCTAACGCATCTTGACATGAGAGGAGTTTTTTCCATTCATTATGTTGCAAAAATGTCTGGAGGTAAACCTTCAGTATAACTTCCTTCTCAACATAGCTGTATGTTCAGCTCATTTCAATTACCGGTGTTGTGTTTTATTTTGGATCAGGTTGTACCAAGGTTAGTCTAATATGAGAATGAGATGTTAAATATACCATTTAGTTGGTTTATGCAATGCTTACTTATAATCAATATGTTATTAATTATATTAATAGCATTGATAACTTTAAGAATGAAATAACTAAATGATGCATTCCATTTATTTAAAGTGTATAACATTTTACATTTTACATTTAAACTTCCCATTAACAGCAAAAGCCCACAGACTATTTGACACATAGCACACAGTAATTTGACTGGATTGTGAAAATTCCTAACTGGAAAGATTGATGTGACATACAGCAGATGCCACAAATTCCCCTTTTCAGAGTGTTGCTTGCTCATTTATTCATTCTGCATGTGCCTTTGTTTTGGTACCTCCACCCCTGTCATGTCATTGGTTTGTTCCCCAAGTGTAATGCACCTTATCCCTTTTCTCCATTTAGCCCTCAATTATGTTGTATAGCTGTACCCTGCTATTGCTTTGTTTGCTTGTTTCTTTGTCTCATGATCCATTTAAGATACTTAAATCTAAGGCTTAGTGGCTCAAGTGGTTAAGGCTCTGGGTCTTTGATTGGAAGATCAGGGTTCATTCCCCAGCACCACCAAGTTGCCACTGTTGCAAGGCAAGGCCCCTAGGCAAGGCCCTCAACTGTAATGCTCCAGGAGAGCTGCATCATCTCTGAAAGAAATAATTTCACCGTACTGTATATGTGACGATAATAAACACTTGTTATTATTATTTTACAATTTTGCATGTTTTGGATTTTATTGCTATTTACCTGTGTATTGAATAATGATATGCATTCTGACCATATGTGGTGTTTTTCTCTCTGAAGGTTCATCGTGTGTATTATGAGATGTCTTTCTGCTCACTACGCTTGTAAAGAGTGATTATTTGAGGTACTGTGACAGAACTCATCAACCCTAAGTTCTTGATCTGTCTGTTTTTATGCATAGCATTGCTGCTATTGATGGGCTGATTTAGATAATTACATGAATAAGCATTAATGTTCCTAATAAAGTCAGGGGTGAGTGTATACCCTAAAAGACACTCATATTGAGACAACGAATGCCATTGTGCAAGGCAGAATGTGCTCTTGCCCACTCCTCCCATGGCATTGACAGCTGTTCTGAACATCTGTTCCACAAATCCCAATTAGCAGTTGATTTCGATTACTAGTGCTATGCTATTGTTTATATTTTTAAACTCCTACTCACTGCCGCCATTCCTGTTTATTGTTTTTAACTTGTCGGTAAGATTAAAGCATTGAGCATTTACATTGTGGTGTATGCCTGGTTGTTACATTAAGTGTTTGTGACTGATTGCCAAGCAGAGCTCCCTCAGACAACAATATGACAATAAACCTCAAAGTACAATCTGACATAAAAATAGCCTGCTGCGTTAACTGGAAAAAATGTCCTAGCTAATGAGGGAAAACACACACAAAATCAGCCCTGCTTTATGCCCCTCCTGTAAATCTGTGTATGGAATTGTGTTTACCTTCAGATTAAGGCTCTGCTCCTATACTGTACTTAACAAGCCCGCTTCAAATTGCCCTTGCTGTTTGATGGAATATCCTTTTATTAAACCAGCAGAATTACTGAATCTAAACATAAACACGGGCAAGGAAGTAGTTGCTATATCATATTATGTCAAAGTAAACAGTCTGTAAATTAGCATGCAGCCTTCCAACATAGACATTAAGAACATCCAAGACGGGAAGTTTACAAAGATTAAAAACACTACTGAAACACAGATTTAGTTTGAGTTAAACCTAAAGACTATGTGGTTTTCATATAAGTCATTGTCCACTATCATTATTTACAGTATTTCAACTTCACTTAAGTCAAAGGATTATACTAAGAAAAAAAATAACATCCAAGCATTGATAGAATCTTATTATTCTGTAAGTTCAAATGCTGTTTAATTTTAGAAGGTTATATCTTTTCATTAAGCACTCCCTCAGTCTCAAACTAATGAATATATTATAATAAAATTCATCAGTGAATGAAAGTCAGCCTATTAAATCAGCCACACTATGATCAGGATGCTTTTAAATCAATTTTATTTTTCTGAATATTTTCTCTCAAATCCAGGCTGCAATTTGTTGCCATTTAAACATTTAAGTTGCTTCTATGAAATATATTTTACCTTTAAATTTGAATTCTATTACGGCTAATCAGAAGCACATCAACACATCTTTTCAGACTCTTGAAAAGATCTTGAAGTATACCTTATCAGACTATTCCTAATTCATACACAGTGGCAAATACACACTTAAAGGAGATGTGGAGCTGCCTGAGTAATAATAATAATAATAATAATAATAATAATAATAATAATAATAATTATTATTATTATTATTATTATTATTATTATTATTATTATTATTATTATTATTATTATTTATTTATTTATTTATTTATTTATTTATTTATTTTTTTTTATTTTTTTTGTATGTGCATGCTTCAAGCCTGTAATTCATGCTGTGTGTATGTGTGTGTGTGTGTGTGTGTGTGTGTTTTCTGAAACAGAGGTTTTACTTTAACTATTTCTTTTAAACCCAACAACCCACTAAATTCTGCCATCTGTCCTTTAGTGTAATTTGTACTTTAATTAGACAGTGTCTGTTCAATCTATGAACTTTTGCTTTCTCTTTTAAAATACTTTCAGGGGAAAATGATAAAATTAAGCAAATAAGCACTTCACTCACTTTTATTACATCTAAGTCTGTGACTGCTGATTACATATGATGGAAATATCACTGAAGCAGGCTTTGAGATTATCAGAGCTTGGATGTATGGGTTGTATAGGTCATGAGTCATGTGACATGACTGGACTGGCTGTGTGAAGCTAGAGCACTGAGTTTATTAAACTTAACCCACAGACTCTCTTCATAGCACTGTTTCTGTTTTCCTAATGAGCACTACTGGCACTATAAACCAAAATAATCCCCTATAAAGCATATATTAACTGCAAATAAGATGACATGGATACCACAATGTATCCCTAACCTTACGTTTAACCACTTAACCCTGGGTTATCAACACCCAAGTAAGAAACTGAAAAGCACATACCTCATATCATGAAAAAGCACTGAAAAATATGACACTGAAAAATTTGCAGACATCAGTGGATATCAACGAGCACCTTGTCAACTACGTGACAAACTTTCAAAAATAGATTACAAAGCTGTGAAAGATATCAATACCCAATCAGGTGCAGAACGACAGACCTGTTATTTATTCCCCTCACAAGGGGGCTGGAATTTAAAATAGGTGCACACTGTATTTATCCAGTCATGGTTGTTGATGATGCAAATATGCAAATAAGAACATTAAGCCAGGGTTTAGAAATGAACAGTGTGAAATGTTAGATTATGAATCCACACAATTAACTGTTAACCCCAGGTAAAGTATGAGCCGTGTGAAACCTCAAATAAGGTAACCCAGGGTTAACTATTTCAAGTGTGAAAAGCCATCTTATATTGATTTTTGTTTTAGTTTTAAAAGACAAGTGGGCCTTAGTCCCTGTAGCCCAATTATCTGAGCTGACCCTGCTGTTTTAGCATTTTTGCATGTTTCTACTTTAAACCTTATTAGCCACTTGCTAAAAACACACTCATTCCCACTGAGATTTTGTCATCATATTTTCTCTGTAGGGAAATAGTAAACTGTAGAAATTGTAGCAGAATGGTCAGTGTTTTGCAGAGTAATACTGTTACCCTAAGGTATAGTTACTAAATGGGTAAGTGGGTAATGGTGTTTAATAAATAAATAAATAAATAAATAGAAACAAAACAGTCCAGCTCTTGCATTTAGAGTAACAGAGTGGTAATGTTTGTACATATCCTGACTGAATTTCACTGTCAGGTTCACCTGTTAAATGTGTAAGTAAACAGAATGAAACGTGACACTTTTTGGAATTAAAAAAATAAATAAATGAATGACAAAGGCATTATTGCAAAATTAGACTACAATAAACTCAATCTTTCTTTTCTATTAACTAATATATTTGCGTAAGTGAAAAATAAAAATACAATTATCATACATAACAACTGCCTGGAAACTTAATTACCTTAAATCACTTTTTCTGTAACTGGTGCTATGTTTCCACACTTTCCAGTGGTTTTATCAGAGGAGCTTAGAATTAAATGAGTGTACTTATACCTACTGTTTACAAGACCCCAAAAAAGAGGAAGAAATATAATGCTGAAGTTTAAAAAAAAAAAGGTTTAGTGAGTAATGAAGTAGTGACAGTTACATTAGTGGTTGTATTAAATGAACGAACATACCAGATGGTGAACTAGTAAGTATGAATTCAGCTTAAGTTGCTTGTTAGTAGACACCTACAAAATGGGAAAAGATCCAAAGGATCCACATTCTGTTTGAACTACTTGTAATTATGTGGAATGAAATTCATTAAGGCTATATATTTTTTCACATTTAGATTTACATTTGCTTCCTATTGCGTGACTCCAACCCACTTATTTCATTAGTTTTCCAGAAATAACTCTGATAAAAACATACCTGCAAAAAAATACAGACCCTGCGAAAAATTTTTTTAAATATACACTGTATGTTCAAAAGTTTGTGGACATCTGTCCATCATGCCAATATGTGTGGGCCCTCCCCAAACGGTTGGCACAAAGTTTGAAAGCACACAGTTATATAGAAATCGCTGTAGTACTAGAATTTCTCTTTACTTTATGTTCCAGCATGACAATGCCCCTGTGCAGAAAGCGAGGCCCATGAGGACATGTGTTGCCAAGGTTGGAGAGGAAGAACTCAAGTGACCTGCACAGAGCCCTGACTCTGACTCAACAACACTGAGCACCTCTGGGATGAACTGGAACACTGACTGCACTCTGGACCTCCTCACCCAAAATAATTGCCTGACCTCACGAATGCTCTTGTGGTTGAATGGGCAAATCCTCACAGCCATGCTTCAAATTCTAGTGGAAAACCTTCCCAGAAGAGAAAATTAAATCTGAAATGAGCACATGGTCAGGCGATGGTCAGGTGTCCAAAAACCTTTAACCACACTGTAAACACTACTTCACATGTCATAATCTTGTGTATCATCCAGAATCATTTTTCAGAATCATCAGGTTTTTGAGTGGGTGTGTATGTTTATAGGATGTCCCTGGAATGTGACCTGGGATTTCAAAGACCTTTTCAAAAATGATCATTACCACCAAAGCCCTGTGTGATCTTGATCTGGGCATGCCAGCTAAATAACGCTGCATGTAATATACAGTATATACACCAGTGGTTTAACTACAAAGACAGAAATGATCAAAGGATGACTGTTTGTTATATAAGAGAATTTATTTAGAATCACACTATTCCATGTCATCCAGATCAGGATGAATTCCCTTTAGAGTCTGGTTCTTCTCAAAGTTTTTTTTTTTTGCCTCATATCATCTCGAGGAGATTTTCTTTACTACAGGAAGGAACCTTTACTTTGCTCATTATGAATAATTTTATGAATGAATAAATTTATGAACCAAGAATTTATATATTTCTGTAAATGGCCATTGATAACACATTCAATTTATTTGTAAAGAACTTTTATCACTGTGGAAAATAAAACTGCATAGTATATTCTACATATTCTAAGTAACTTTAACAATATTAACCACATGAATAGCCACACGATCCACCTTATTATTCTGATTTTTAAAAAAATCTAAATGGAAACCATGAATGGCGTGCTAATGATGAGGTTAGAATTTGGATGCGGGTCAGACTACCAGCGTAAGTCTATTGTGTTGTGACTGCATTACAGGGAGTTAACTGCCTGTAATAATGTTTCAGGACATTGAACAAACAACCCTGCTTCCTTGTCAGCTTTCAAATGACACACATACGCATGTGTCGAAATCCAGATGTTTCTGAATGGCTGGTAACTTGAAAGCAGGTTCACACACATTCAACAGTGACAATTCATCATCGCCGTAAGAGTCCGGAGTAAATTAGCTCTATTCTGTATCCTAGTCTCTAAGGATGCTTGTTCCAATCTACTCAGAGAATTTAGGAGTTTATCTATTTTTAGGCTAATATCCTCCGGGGAAATAACACACCACATATTGCATAGTGATTCTTATTAGATGAGCAAATTGCCAGCTTTGACTGTGCTTGGGACTCTGTCATTAAATTAGCAAGGGAATTCTGGGTTTAAATCCTGTAAATATTAATACACTCCACTGAAGTCTGGGGTTTATTTAAAAGCATGGATAAGCAGCTTAAACACTATTGGCAATGCTGTGTTTTGCAGTCACAGTAGTTCTATGTAATGAGTGTTGATAGTGATAATTTTCATACATACAAACATTAAATTACTGATTAGTTTATATCAAGCAAAAAGACTAAAACTATCTATCTCAGTTTTGTTGAAAAGTGTGACAGACGACATGGCAGCCAAATTAGTAAATGATATAAATACAAGTAGCACAGTACAATAAGAACTACAATTTGCACAGTATCAGGGCACATGCATGAAAACAGTTGTCAGACTTCGTTTTTTCTTCTTCTTTCGCCTCCATTGCCCTGCTTTTTAATTGCTGTCTCTCTGCTCTGAGTAATTACCATTTATTTATCATTTTTTAAATTATATGTCAAATTAATCCAGTGGTCCTGGTATGAGTATCTGACTATAATCTTTTGAGCCAAGCCATGCTGTACTGACACCCAGAGAAAATTTAAATTAAAAAGCCTCAGAGGAATTGCAAGAAAAAAAAAAGACAGAATGCTTGAGCAAAAATTATATTTGTTAGTAACCAGAACTAATCACCATTGGATTCTTTCCAAATCTGCAGCAAATTTGGAATAAAACAGGATTAGAGGCCCAGATGCAGCTCCTGCTTAAAGACCACAATGCCACACTCATTTAATGATAAACAGCCGACCGTCTACCAGCCAGGCATCATGCCAAAATGAGAAACACTTACAAATTAGGGTTATGGTCTGTGTAGGGTTCTGCTTGTTCACCCTCATGTCCGTGTGAATTTCTTCCAGGTTCTATAGATTCTTCCCACATCTGAAAAACATGTTCCTGGTTCCAGACTCTAAGTGACCATGACCAGGAAGAGGTTACTGAAGATGAATGTATAAATGAATGAATCATGTATATACTGTATATAATGTTACACGTTATTCATTTATTAATAACTTTCTTTCCAAGCATTTTATAATAAAGCAAAGAAAGTTTAGAATGTCACTTTTTATTTCAGACTACTATGTGTACAGAATATTATATCTACATATTACATAGAAAATGACATCGGATTGTTCAGAAACAGTGTGAAACTATGATAATTTCAAACTGATACTGATCATCATAGCACAATACACAAATGTTAGAAATGTTAGAATTTTATGATATGGTGTAATAACTACAATTACTACGTACACTTTTAGAAAGATTTTTTTTTTTATAATTTGCAAATGAATACATAACAATGACCAGAAATTGAAAAAAAAAGTTTGTTTTAATGCTTTTAATACCATTATCTTTTTTTCATTGCCTTTTAATTTTATGATATTCAGCTATTATTTTTTTTTAAATGTAATTTCCTTCAAATATATTACATAACCAGTTTGGTATGAAGGATACTTTCCAATAGGTCATGTGAAAAGATAAGGAAATAAGATAAGGGTATAGTAATGACTGCATTGTTTACTTCCAGGAATCACGCAGTTTGGCCCCGAAGTCTTCACCCTCGACATAGATTTTGTAGCAGGCTATCCTCTCAGATTTCCCAGACAATAATATGACTACAGAAGTCAAAGTAAGAAACTTCTATGTGTACTATTTAGCTTCCAGACAGTGCCCTATCACCAAAAAGAAAACAAAAACAACAAAAAAAAAACAAAATTCAATTTTAAGATCACATCACTATATGTATATTCCTGAAATTACTAAAAATGATAGCTTTGTCTCTATAACATAAACTTAAAAACAGATTGAATGAATATAAAAAAGTAAAAGAAATATAGTAATGATGAATGCTTTGAGTTATACAGAGAATACAGACCTATTAGAGAGTTTTCTAAGATAATGGGAGCTCTTAAACCAGCTCACCCCTCAGTTCAAAGGGCAAGCCTGGGTTCTTTCTGTGTCTGTAAGTGACTGAACTGTTAACTCCACTTGCTGTGTCCAACTCTGCTACACCAAACCATCTACTCTGCTGGAGAAAACATAGGGAAGAACAATAATAAGTTAAAGGAAAAGATTAGACAATATTTTTTTTTACTTGAAATGTATCAGTGACATTTAAAGTCAGTTTAGTGATAGTTTTAATCATCAAATACTAGGAGTATATTTATATCACATTTTGTGGTTAGTATTTAATGGTTAATATTTATTTATAATCCCAATTCCACCCACTTCTGTTGAAAGACATAAGCTTATTTGCAGTGTACTCTCAGTTACAGGTTCAAACATTTCATTTGAGCCACAAGTGTATCATGACTTAAAAGTCATGATTTGGCTCAGCAATATCGTTAGAACATTGACTATTTCGTTTGTACGTTGACTTAAACATAGTAATATTGTTTCAAATATTATTCACATCTGAATCACAATGCCTTCTACCTTCTAAGTAAATATTGAGAAAGAAAGAGCTTTGGCCTTTTGAAAGCCTGTAATGTCCAATTGTAAAGAAGCACAATGCCCTAATGTGTCAGAAACCACATACACAAGACTAAAATAATGAGCACCTCACTGTGCTTTGCGGTGAGTGTGAAGATTTATGCATGTAGTTTGCACCGTGTTAGCCTTAAGGGTTTAATTTTCAACTGCAAAAACAAAGAAACAAAACTTAGACACTAAACAGGTCTTCTTGCAGAGCAAGTATGCTTGAGGTAAGGGAAATATGTAGGGCATGTATTCAAATAGCATTCTAAAATGCCAGTAACTTCCATCAGCATTTACTCCAGATTGAGTCCATACTAAATGACCAATTGCATGCGGCTGAAATCATTTTAACATGTCTACCTCGCTAATACTGAATTACAGTAGGGCTTGTGTAAATACCTGCATATGCTTTCAGACATACCTCATAAGTGGATGCTGGAATTTGACCTGCTCCATCAACTCCAAAATTCAGAGCTGGGAGATTTGACCCAAATAGATCCTGATATGGCCCAAAGTCTTTGACTTCCTCATAGTCATGGCTGATCGGGTTTGTAATGTGTCTGCTATCTGCAGGGAGAAAATAACACAAGCTAAGTCATTAAGCACATTTCAGCTTTCCTGAAATGTTAGTAAACATTCCACTAATGCTTCATAACCAAATGAAGATTTGAGTAAAATAGTGTGCTGAACTCTTACCAAGCTTCTCTGGTGCCTCCAGATGGGTATAAAGAGCAGGACTATAGGCCTCAATGGGGTAATAACAGTGATAGCTCTATGATTAGAACATAAAAGAACATGATGGAACAGTCAGTAAATCAAATTTTCCTGGCAAAATGTTGTCATGATTAGGGTGTACGCACACATATACTCTCAGCATTAGCAATAAGATTAAGTAATGATTTCCAGTCTGTGATATCACCAGGAGAAATTGTCAAAACTATGGAATCGGTCTTCCCATTTGGATAGAAGGGGTGTGTTTAATACTTTATTAAATATAGTCTTTTCAAGTAATTCAGATAAAAACAGAAAGAGAAGTAACAGGTCCTGTACACATTTGCAGCACCTAGATACCCCTTTGATTTAGAGCCTCAGCCAACAAGTTTTCAAATATCAAATAAACAGCATGAAGCTGAAGATATGAAACTTAATATGCAGTACATGCTTTATACCATGTTCATGAATTATGGAATTTTCTGATTGGCTGACAGGTGGGCAATCATTTTACATGTCAGGGCACACAGGGCTGGTTAGAAATTCAAACATAAACCAAAATATGTGCACATATACATGGTTTAATACGCTTTAAAAAATCCAAGACAGACTATAAACTAAATAAGATCAAAAGTTGAATTAGGGATAATGCCGAAGCTTCAGCAGCTATCAACGTGTAGTATTTATTATTATTATTATTATTATTATTATTTTTACAAACACAGGCACACACAGTCCATCATGATTACTGTCGTGATTGATTTGGTTGGGACTAGAATCAGAGTTGCTCTGGTAATATCATCGCCATGAAAAATTAATCCAATCCGAATAAAAAAAGATAAATTACACGGATTTTAATATCAGATTTAATTTCTTGGGAGAGCAAAAATATTGGGAGGAATACGAGAAAGCAGATTCAGCACTAGAGAATTGTAACAGCAATCTTCTAAGGCCAGCCTGTGGACATGAGAAATTAAAAATAATAATAATATATAAAAAAAAGTAGCTACATAAAATATGATACAAGCCATGATTCATTTATTGCCACACGTGCAAGCCAGGTGGATTTATTTCTTGCACATAATTTCTAATGATTATAGATTTTTCTCTTTGCATCACTATCACCATGTTGAAATGACTTGTGCAATTTCATTCTACAGAACGTGGGAAAAAAAACACTTCTGCATTACTTGCATAATCAATTGTCTACATGCCAAATGTACGTATGTGATTTTTCCATAAGGGATAACTTGGCAGGATTTCCCATCCCTTCATTTTCTCCTCTTTCTTTCCCTTTCCTCTCCCATGCACCTTGACCCTCACCCCTCCGTAGCTCTCGTAGACGCTGCTGCTGCTCTCTGGCTCCGAGTTTGTGTTGATGAGAAGTGTTCGCTGTGCTGAGGCATTGATCGGTTCTCTGCTGCTCACCGATGACCTGTGTGAAAAATCAAGATGTTTCTCATCTAATACTGGAAAATAAAGGTTTACAGGAAGATTCATTTGGAAGCTCCTTCTGACCAGCTGTAATATTTTTTCTGCTTTACTGTGGAATAGCAAAGTCGGCCTGATCTGACCCAACTAACACTTTCTAACAGTAGCCAAGCCAAATAAAGACCAAGAGTTTGAAGATGACTAATATTCTATTTTATCATTTATCAAAAATTACCAGCAATATAATTTTGACACGTTTCCCTTCATATCCAAAAACAAATCTAAAAAATCTATTAGATCTAAATTAACTAAGAGAGGTCTAAAGTGCGTGTACAAAACACTTGCACGTGCTGTTATAGGGAAAGATGGTGGTGTGATTAAATTCAGTGTGAATTGGTGCTACTGTTCCCACACTGAATTTTTTTCTTATGACAGTGCATAACGAATGTTTTATTCTTCTTTTTATCCTTATATTTCACAACAATTTCCATATTTTATATTACAGTTAATGTTGAAGATCATTTTCAAAACAAGTTAATGTTACATTAACTATAAACAGCTAATAAATAAGCAGATATAAACACTTTCACTCTCTCCACACTACAACATTATATTTCCTTGTCTCATGAAGTTGAAAAGATACAGCTAGTCATGTTACTGAAAAACAGCAAAATTCCTCTGCTTTCCCATGCTAGAAAAAGCTGCTGACTGTTACAAAGTGCTGATACACAAAGATTCAAAATATTAATAATTATAATTATCATTTTTTTAACAACCTAATAGTATCATTTTTAAGACAAATCATTATCAGTCTTAGATTGTGTGGAGTGTCCACCATAACAGTCCATCTGAATCTTCTGTTACAGAAGAAACTATAGAACAATACCATAGAACTTAGAAGTACATTAATATAAACCTGTGGTTTAAAATACAACCTAAACTACTGTCAGAACCGCTGTTCTAAACAAACTAAAACAGCATATGAATAGTTTTATCTCATTTTTCATGTAAGGTCTTTTACTGCTAAAGTACATATCATTACCATGTTGTCCTTGTGTCACAATTTAAAAGCAATATTAACCCTGTAGAGTGTTTCAATACTCACTGTTCGAGTGTGTGAATTTCTGTCTGAAAAAGAACCTTCTCCAAAAGTACAGTTTATACTACAGATAGATAAATAAATAAATAAATAAATAAATAAATAAATAAATTAATAAATTAATAATAATAATAATAATAATAATAATAATAATAATAATAATAATAGGGATAGGGATAAATGTTAGGGCTAAATAGTAACTTAACTTTAAACCTTATAATTTTTCTATGTTTCTATACTTCTGTAAAGCTGCTATGTCCATTGTTAAAAGTGCTATACAAACAAATTGATTAATACTAATAAATTAAAAATACAATTCAAAATACTTTAGTAGAAAAAAGAGCAATGGAAAGCATTCAAAAACAAAGGTAAACTAAACTAGAAATTATAAAAAATAATCAGCCATAAACCTTTGGGACAAGTACCTCTCCCACATCTCTCCCACACCTTTGTAAGCTGATATTTAATCTGACTGACCTGATATTTAATCTAACTGACTTTAAAACCTGCATTTCTTCACCCATTTTTATTAAATAGAATGGTTCAGTCACAGCACCATGCAGGACAGATGAGCTCTTCAGAGGGTGGGGCGATCAGCTGAGCACATCATCTATACCAAGCTACCTGACCTGTACTCAATCTACAACAAGCAGTGCTGGACCAAGGCCAGGAAGACCTCAGCCACCCCAACAATGGACTGTTCTCTCTGTTGAGGTCAGGAAATCGCTTCCGTTCTCTGAAGGCAAACACAGAGAGACTGAGGAGAAGCTTCTTCCCGCAGGCTATACAGACTCTCAACCAGAACTCCACATAGGACTCAACTGATTGGACGTTTTATGTTTCCTTCACACATGTGTTGGAACTCCAACCAACCACTCTAAACATTTTCACATTTGCACATTGCAGGACTGAAGTACATAAAACATATATGTTGCACATTTCTACTCCTGTTTACATATAAAGTATGTGGACTACAGGGACTACTGTGCACAACTGCACTTTAAAGATGGACAGTAACCCTGCTGCTCATCATTTCATTTCACTCCATGACCACTCCGTACTGCTGCTGTCTGCACATTGCACGTTTCACATATATACACTTTATACAGTTTATTTACACAGATCTACTTTTTTTTTTTTTATATATTTTTATATGCATTTTAACAGATTTCTGCTTCTACTTTATTTTATTTATATTTTATTTTATATTACTGTAACAAAACTGTAGATTTTATATTTTATATTTTATTCTTTCCTTTGCCATTTTAGCTCCTTATTTCCTTTTCCTTTTCAAGGTCACAAACAGTTGTTTAAGCATTTCACTGCATATCGTACCGTGTAGGATTGTGTATGTGACAAATAAAATTTGAATTTGAAAAATACATACCAACCATTGAACTTTAATCTAAATTAAGGTGTAAATTATTGTATTATACTATATTGTGTAAATTGTCCCATCTCCAAAACTGACATATTCGGTGTCCATTCAGGCCTGTTACCTGTGAGTATTTTTAAAGTATAGTGGCATTATCATATTTAAACTTAAATGTTTGTTATCAGAACTTAAAACCAAATAAAAAATTCTTCATTCTCATCAGTTGGTAGTCACACATTTGCTCCCGATGCATGTGTACAGACAGATCTTAGGTTGTAAAGTGCTGTAGTATTTCTTTAAGCTGGGATTTAGTAACTGTTGCTGTAACTGTATTTAACTGATCATGAGATTTGCATGCCTCACCCCTCATCGCTCCTCTTGCCCTCTGAAAAGCTGCCTGCTCCCTCTGGAGGAGGAAAAAAGAGATGGTTAAAGACAGCTGAGGGTAAGATGCATCGACTCTGTTCCTATATTATACGAAAACGGGTCATAGTGAGATGTTTTTTTCTTATTATTCTTATTTATCACCTCTACTCTACAAATCACACTACATTTGCAAGAACTATATTTTTTCAAATAGATGAAGAATGGTGAGGGCAAAAATATGGAAGGAAAAAAGAAAACAGACTGAAATACAAGATGATTTGACGGAAATGGAGAGTCGAGTAAAGCCAGAGTGAACCTGAACTGAGATAGACAGAACAGAGAGCGACGATCGAAAGCAATAGGGCAAGATGAAGGCAAAAAGACAGGGAGCGGAAATGACAGCTGCCGAGGAAAAAAGACACGACAGATGTGTGAGGAGATGAGGGTGAGATGAGACAGAGAAAGATGGATTTGAAAGTGACAGGCATATTAGGATGCAGACAGGCTGTTCCTTTTGAGTGCTATACACTTGCTGGTGGAAGTAGTACACACTGTCTGACAACACGGCGGCAAAGACGCGGCATGCCAACTCCTCCTTTCTTTACCTTTCAGACTCCGTCCCTTCTTCCACTTGACCAATAGAAAGAAGCCTAAGGCGTTGACCAGCAGCAGAATTCCCACAAGGATGGGGATGACAAACACTGGTATAGCTAGGACTGAACAAAGAAATGCAGAACTGTGAAACAGTGGATAATTCTTTGAAAAATTTAATAAAGGTCTAATTAAGTCTGAGCCTAGAAGCAAGTACTGGTTTTATTTAAATATTAATGCTAAATTTGACTCATTTCACACTGCATATATTATTTACAACTGTCCATCTTGTAGCTGTTTGGCAAGTCTTTGTCTGAAATAATATTTGAATATGCTGTACACACACTATACAGCTATTAGGATTACCATGACAATATATATTTCCTTTAAACATGCTATTCTTAACACACAATAAATCTTTAAATAGCAAGGTATATAAATGTTCCAAACCAAACAAAATAATCCTGCAAGATTTACAAAAGGTTTGCTAATGTTCTTCATTCTACAATCACAAGCAAATTAAGAAGGGCATTCATGGTACAGCTGATTTTGTATTTAGCAACACCCACAAAACTCTGTCAAAGGCAAAGAACTAAAGATGATAAAATAGCAGCTGAACGGTGAGAGTGCTCTGCAAATAATGTAGCTAGAGTTAGACAGCTACCATAAACACACAACAGCTCTTACTCCCTATTTCTTTTGTGCTAAATGAATGGCTATTCCATACGGTTCACTTTCTATACAGCAGGCGGTTTTATGAAATGACTGGGTTTTACTAAATTGTCATTAAATTAGAATTAAATAAAACAAAGAATGAGGGGATGTGGTAGCTTAGTGGTAAAGGTTTTGGACCACTGATCAGAAGGATGTGAACTTAAATCCAAAGTCCACCAAGCTGCGCCTGAGCACGGCCCTTATCCCTCAATTGCTCTGCTGTATAAAATGAGATAAAATTGTAAGTCGCTCTATATAAGGGCATCTGCCAAATGCCAGGAATGTAAATGTAAATAAGCAGTTTCATCTTGACAGCATAATAAACGCACAACATTAGAGCAACTTGTGCCAATTATACAGTTTGAAAGTTTGGAAACTGACAACTCAGGAGCTTTTGTATGAAATGAGCATTTGACTTTTAGCGTGAGACTGCTTTTTACCTCTTTTGAGATAAGTGTATGCAGATTTGTACTGGTTGTAGATAACACCTTCAAATTTACCTTATGAACAAACACTTGGGGCATCACAGAAAGCAGAAATGGATTTGATATCACCATTTACTTTGAAGACAGAAACAATTGTGTAAAAATATATATAACCATTCTGATTTTGTGGAGCTTTTCTGTAAATATATCGCCCCTAGTAGATTAGGTATTAAACGGAAATACTTATGAAAATCACCAAATTCTTAAAGCCTTTTAAAGAAAGTGTTAATTTCATATGAGTTATTAACCACCACTGTGGGGTTAATAGAAGAAATTCGATGTTAAACATGGACACCAAAAAACAACCGCAAATTCAATTTCTGGCCTCTGTTAAAGAGTTGTAACTGTACATTACTGTGGACCTGAAAACATTTAGAAATTATGGGATGTAGAGAAATGTCCTGTTTGATTTGTGGAATCAATGTGGTTGCTTGTAACACTCCTGATGCACATCATGTTCCTAAACATTGCTTTCATTAAGATTTTAAAGATCTGTGAGAATGGATCAAAACACTTTACGCATGCTGGTGGGTTAAAAGTGGTCAAATTCGACATGAAAAGCAATACAGCTCCAAACATTCACTAATTTACAACTCAAAAAAAATAAATAAATAAAAAGTCACAGGAACAAAAAAAACCTCAGCACTACTCAAAGTTTAGCATAATTATGATTAGACACTTATTTTTGCAATCTTTTTTTTTCCCCGACAATGCTCCATCGAATGCATATGTATGAGGGAGAGAAGTGCAAATAAAGCACACATACATCATCCTCCTTCATATGGAATTTTTCTGTACTTAATCAGGGTACGTGTCTAACATCACAGCCTATTCAGCCCATGAACCAGACACCTTGTGGAACTTTCTAGAAAGCCTTCCCTCTTCTATCTGAGAAGGCAAGCTAACCATGCTTCAAAGTATATACTGTATGTCTTACGTCCCAGTTAAATGCTGTATGTCCTTCCCAAGTGAATAAATTGTTTATTACAGTTGACAGCAATCACCATCTGATAATAATGTATCAGAATTTCTTTTGTGTGTTACGTAGCAGTTTAAAAAAGATCTGGACATGCTAACAGAATCTATTATAAACCTAGGATGGGTACAAATAGCTTGTTTACATGTAGTTGTGAATATTTTCAGGCAAGTTACTGACATGATTTTAAAAAATGTTGACTATTTTTGCAATTTTTGCTGCCATGCATTGAGGTTTACCCTCCATATTTCCCAGTTGCCTAGCACCAGTGTTCACATGAATTCTAATGTAAGGCATCAATTATGCTGGAAGTGCTGGGTACATTTTATTATTATTATTTTTTTTAATAATGTACTAGCTTGTCATAGAGAATGATCCAAGCAATTTCTATAAATATAATTTAATCCATATTTGCAGCGTTAGTGTGGCCATGGCATCTAAATTTTAAAAGACTTCCAAAGCATCCATCATTCTCTCATTTTATGATTGCTTAAAAGCTGTTTTGGATTTAAACTCTCCGGTGCAGATATCTTTTCCCTTCCTTTTATTTTTCACCGTCATTTTTGTCCCCTCCACTTCTCAAAAGCCCATAATCAAAAAGAGACATTCATCAATGCCATTTAAATGCACTGTTATTAGCCAAAAATGATTTTACATTGTCTAATAAATATCATCGTTAATGTTTGGTAACTGATGAAACAAAAACAGTTCTTGGTTTACTCTGACATTTGCGATGGTTTCCTGACAGCTGCATTTGCATTCTTTTATCCTGCGTGTCAACGGATTCTCACTGTCGCACATTAAAGTGCAGATTGTGAGTGCTCTCACAGATGCAGCTCAAACAGAGTGTGTCACTTCTGAGCGACGTTTAACAGCACTGTAGACTTGCTAAAAACAGACACCCATAAGCTATATTTATGTAAAATTCAAAATATAAAATATTTATTTAAAATATAAAATATGCATGTAAAAGGCAATCAGAGATGCACAGAGCATTTAGTAGAACTGCTAAAGTCTTACATAAACTCTGAGATGAAGAGTAATATGCCTAAATGTTGTGTTCTGTTCAGGTTTAAGTAACACAAGTAAAAATCTGAAATGATATGCAAACCTCTAGGTTAGGGTACGGCCTTTGGGGTAAACAGTATAAATGATTTTCGTGGTTATTTAGTTTTATACTGGATATTCTGACCAGTCTAATCTGAGAAAAATCCTGATGTGATGTAATCAGACTACAGCCCAATCTGCTTCATGACTCAACCTAACATAAGAAGTCAGTTGAACTGGTATTCTTCAGCCTACATCAATTATTACGGTATATGGTATATTTGCTAAGTTAGTGTTCGCTTGCTAGCTTGTTCTTATTAGCTTGTTTGGTTTTGCTTGCTAGTTCGCATTTTGCTTACTTGTTTGCTTCCCTTTGCTAGTTTTACACTGGCTAATTTTCTTTTGTTAGGTTGTTGCTTTAGCTAGTTTACTTACACTTGTTTTTGATAACTAGTTTACTTTTGCTCACTTGGTTGCTTTCCTTCACTAGTTTGCTTTCACTTGCTATTTTGCTTATATATGCTAGTTTGCTTTAACTTGCTTCTTTTGATCACTAGTTTGCTTTTGTTTTGCTTCTACATTTTGGTTGGCCTTAAGTAGCTTCTTGGTGTCTTTAGTTTGCTTTTGCTTGCTTATTTAGTCTCCATTTCTACTTTCCCAGTTATTAGTTTGTGCTTGCTAGCTAGTTTCCTTTCAAATGGTGTTTTGCTTTCATAAGGTAGGAGGTATTTTTACTCACTAGTTTGCTTTTTCGCTTTCCTTTGATAGTTTTTTACTTGCTGGTTTGCTGTCACTATATAGTTTGCTTTCAGTGGCTAGTTAATTTCTTTGCTTGCTAGTTTACTTTTGATAATATAGATAAGATAAGATAAGATAAGATAAGATAAGATAAGATAAGATAAGATAAGATTTTTTTTTGCTAAAACTAGTTTGATTTTGCTAGCTAGTTTGCCTTCACTTGCCGAATTGCTTTCATTAAGTAGTAGATATGTTTGATCTCAAGTTTGCTCTCAGCTGCTAGTTTGTTTTATTTGCTTTCAGCTGTTTTTACTTGTGTTCATTAGTTTATTTGTTGCTTTCTAGTTTGCTTTTGTTTTTCAGGTCTAAATTTGTTCATTATTTACAGAGTTAGTCAGTTTGTAGTTTTATTGAATACTCAGAAGACAGGCAATGGCAACTTTGGCCTACTTATTATTGTGAGATGCTCACGTTTTTATTTTTGTCTTTGTATGATTAGCTTCTGTCAGTTCCACCCACTTTACAGTGAAAGGGAAAAAATTCTGCAGAAGTACATATGAACTTTGGAAAGTCAAAAATTACTGATGCTCAGTGCTACAAGAACAACATTAACCTAATTAGAAAGCAGTCACAGATTTAGGCTCTCTGGGGCATTAGCAATATATTACGTTTCATCATGTCTCTGTACTGTCACACATATCAATGGAACAATATTAAAAATTAATTTTACCACATGAAAATTTATAAACATTTTAAAAATATTTTAGATTTCTGTACTGTTACATTTGTTAGTGAATAAAAGAGATATGCAGTGTGTTTTACGTAGCATTTTATGACTCTATTAATACATTTAAAAGAGCTGCCCAGAGCCAGTGCTAAATAGTGAATAGAGCATGACAGTTCTGACTTCAGCCTGATCAAGATTGCATTTGATTACATCAGGTATGACATCACGGTCCAGCTGCGTAGCTGCATCACTGTGCATTAAAGGAGAAGCCCTGGCTAATTAGCCGTGTGAGTGCAGATATTGATCCTGAATGTAAAATGACAGATTGGCTCTGCACTTGATGGATAGCAGCAGCAAAAAAGCTGATCAGAAATGCCAACACAGCACCTTCTTTACGCTCTGGGGCTTCGGGATGGGGCTCGTCTGGCGCAGGATCAAGATCTGATGAATGAGAAGGGAGGGGAGAGTCAGCACCAAATACACACCACACATACATATTACAGGAAAAATATGTACGAGAACAAGATTTCAGGTTTGAGTACACACTTGTTTATGCTCACAGACACTCATACAGATCATTTCAATTGATTTTAGAATTTTAATTTGTAATTCAACAAGGAAATGTCTGGGGTTTTGACATTGGGGTCAGTGTTGGGCAGTGGCAAGGATCTGGGTTACTAATCAGAAGGTCAGAGGTTCAAGCCTCAGCATCGTCAAAATGCCACTGTTTGGGCCCTTAAGCAAGGCCGTTAGCCCACTGTGCTACATCATATCTGACCCCAGCTTCCTAACAAAGTAGGACATGAAAAGAATTGCACTGTGCTGTAATGTATACAAAAGAAATACCAGGCTTCTTCATCTAAATGTGCACTGAGATTTCACTGAACACTAAGGCTATATTAATTAAATAGATTTTTGCAGCTATTGTTATTGTAATTATGTATTTATATTAGTCAGTATTTAATAGAATAAAACCAGTACTGTTTACCGATGCTTGCTTAAACCTATGCCAAGTTTACTGCGGTACTCTTATTCAAAAGGGCTACTGAGATTTCAACATAAATCCTATGTTAGTATATTTTTTCCCCTTCCTCCTTATTTTTTTCCTGTAAACACTTTTATGAGTAAAACGAATGATCCAGCCCTGTATATTAATAATTTTCTGTAAAACGAACAGCAAAAGATTTTTTGCACAACACTGCAGAAATGCATTTTTCCCACCGCAGTAATTTGAGACAGGGCTGAGTTGCTAACGATGTGCTTTATCTGGACCGATCCGCAACAACACAACATGATTACAGTGATCTGAATGTGCTGTTTTATGGCTAACACGCACTCTGTTTTCTGAGAAAACCTCAGCCTAACGTTCAAACACTTAATTACTTTTAGTGGCATACACAGAGTAATAACTCTCTTTGCTTGTGCTGATTTTGCTATAACGGTTACTCTTTTCAAACAAACTTTGGAGCTGTCAAAGTATTTCCTGTTTATTTACATTATAATTTTTTTTGTTGCTCTTAGAGAGAGACATTCAGGAGGGTCCATTACATATTTCCTAAAATGTACACTGTGTTTACACTACAACCTTGTGAAATTGAATACTTAGTTTTCTCTAGCAGCAGCTCTTCCATTAGTCCCAAATGCAAGGTTTAGGTTGAGGCTGTTTTTGATTGACATTTGCTCTTTCTTTAAATGATAAATAATATCTGCTCAGACACTGACTTGTTCCAAAGATGTTCTACAACATTAAACATAATTCTAATAAATAAAAAGCATTCATTAGTAAATAACCATTGGAAAAAATGCTGCGGTATGAAACACGTCAGGATGAGCTGTTATTGGAAAATATTAAACTTCACAACTTCCTCGTGTGATTATTTTCCAATAACAGCATCTCCTAGCTTGCTCTATTTTGTATGTAATCATCATTGTTACATGAATTCATCTAGTGGCATGGAATGAAAACTCCAATTCTATCTAAATAAACACTTAATATCTGATTTTTGGTGACCTTGCCATGCAGGCAGGTATATATTTAACGTCATGTGTCACTTTCCCCTTCCTCAAACCCTGTTATTAAGTGGAAATGTGGGGCTGTTTCATTTAAATACACAGAAATATGTCACGCTGCAATACAAGAACAATAATTTTTACTCACCTTGCAAGGGAAAAATACCGTAATTGCTATAATGATATGCACAAACTCAAACAAAACAAAATCAATGAGTGTGATGTTTTATGTCTATCTTGTACATTATAAAGTATGGCCAAAAGTGTATGGACAGCTGACCATCACACCCAAATGTGTTCCTTCCCCGAACTGTCGCCATGAAGTTTGAAACACACAATCATTATGACTTTCCTTCGCTGAGGCACAAACTTTTTCCATCATGACAATGCCCCTGTGCAAAAAGACATGGCTTAACAAGATTGGAATGGAAGAACTCGTTTCCTTCACAGAGCCCTGACTCCAACCCCACTGAACACCTTTGAAATGAATAGGAACAGACTGCACCCCAGATCTCCTCACTCAACATCACTGTCTGATCTCACTAATGCTCTTGTAACTGAACTCAGAAAAGTGGAGCTTATTATAACAGAAAAGGAGGACTGAAACTAACATGGGATTTTCAACAAACACATACAGGTGTGATGGTCAAACATTTGGCCGTATAGTATAATGCTGTCTAACCATGACTTATGTGAGATTTAATACAGATTAAATAGAACACAAACTGTGGGTACATATGTGAGATTTTATATTACAAACAACTTTTCGACATTTTTTCTTATATAATTTCAAAGATAATTGGAACTGTAGTGGAGATTTTCATCTAGACTCAGTAGGAGATATTTTTTTTCCAGATCATAAGAGTCTAAATCCTCTTTAACCCTCAATTGCTATTTGTTTTGGGTAAAACTGTCTCCCGGATAAATATTAAAATAACGTTGTCAGCACAACAAGTTGAAACACACCAGGAAGTTGGTATAATCCTGACAGAGGGCACTGATTCCACCGTAAAGTCGCATGTCAGAGCTCCATACTGACCCTTAGTGATGATGATGAGTACTGCACCATTGTCTGCGTAGCCACTCTCTCCCATTGAGTTAATGGCGTTAACTGAGAAGTTGTACGTGGTGGAAGGCTTCAAGCCGGTCACTGTGTACACGGTTGATCTCGGAGGAAAAACATCAACGTATAGGTAACTAGCAGACTCCGCCCACCGGTACCTGAATGTCAGACACAGGCAGAGGAAACACGGTAGATGTTAATTCAGCATTAAAAGATTTTAGTGTTAAATACAACACATGTCTTCAATCCTTTATTATTAGGCTTTGATAATGTGGAATGTCTATCATGTAAGTTCCTGTAAATGAGTTGTTACTATGGAAACAAAAATGTATTAGAAAGAGCAAATTAATATAAACCTATCATTAACATTACAGCTGGTGTTAAAGCTGTGCTATAAAATGAGTAAATTAAACACTGAAGGTGATAATCCTGAAGTATAGTTGAGGTTGTAGATGATAAATTTGTAATAAAAGTGTATGTTAAATAATTAACAAGATCACAACCCTAAATCTCCACCTACTTACATTCTCAGTCACTGTTCCCTCGTCAACAGATCATGTATTTTTCGCTTTGCCTTTACAAGGTTACTGATAAGACAGTTGACGTGATAATATTAAAATGTTGGAAAGCATGGCAGGGTGTGACAGATCCACTCACAACACTTACCTGACATAATTTACAAGCACTAATTTCTAACTAGTCTGTGTGTCTGACCTGACTCTGAAATTCTGAGTGAGTCCTCCGTCAAAGCCAGGCATCCACTCTAGAGTAACGGAGTTTGAGGAGACTCTAAGAATCTTCAGGTCTGAGGGAGGGTCAGGGTAATCTGTCAGACAAACAATAACAGAGAGAGAGAGAGAGAGAGAGAGAGAGAGAGAGAGTCAGAAAGATGCACCCAATATTGAAAATGTTGAGAGAACACAAAGTAAATAACTGGAAATAAAATTGAGCTTTTTCGAGAAAAAAAACAACAAAAAACAGAAACAGTCTAATCTTGTCCCATCATTCATCACTCGTTCGTGTATAAATATTAACACTGAAAGCACAGAGCTGAATGCAGTCCATACAGATGCAAGCGTTTCTGCACAAACGACATTCTGACAGCGCAGACTAAATGCACCGGCCATGCAGTAATGCAGAGCTACTATTAGGAAAGCAAAACACACACAGCAATTACAACCCTGGTGGAGCCTGACACTGCCGCAGTGCTGGCAAGATGAGCCTTTGCTGATCATACGGTTTGCCATTCCAAAACTGGCAACAACACTGGGATTTAATTATTAACGCTCAACTTCAGGCTCTGCTCACGACATACAACCTTCCACCGTGATGCAATGAAAAAAGTTGCCATTGAACATTTTTATTGCTTGTTGCATAGTCCTGATAATGGAAAAAACGAATGACTTGCTCCTATTTTGAATGGAAAAGGTCTATAAAGGCATTTGCATGGTTTAGCTATACAAAATTCTCCTGTGACTCAAATATAATGCAAGACCTTCATGCCCTAGCCTTTTAATGTACTGCTTTAAGTACTCTAACCTTGCTAGTCATATATTTTTAGTGCTGTAGTTTCAAAATAAAACAAAGTGCAGGACCTATGTTTATTGCCAGTAAAATTGATTAATAGTTAAACTGGAATAAAATGAATTCATTTGCACCTAAATTATTGGAAAGGAAGAGAGGAAAATAAAATAATGCTTGAAATATAGGATCTGAATCATTTAATATTTTGACAGTGCGGTAATCTGACTGCATCCCTGATTGCATTGTGAGATGCTTTTCTACCCACCATGATTGTAAAGAGTGACTGGGTTATTGTAGCTCTCCTGTCAACTGGAACCAGTCTAGCCATTCTCCCCTGATCTTTCTCATGCCCAAGGTGTCTGTGCTTCTCACTGACTTTTTTTGGTGCATAAACTCTACAGATTGTTGTGAGGGAAAATCCCAGGAGATCAGCAGTTTCTGAAATACTCAAACAACCACCAACCATACCACAGTCGTCACGGAAATCTTTGATACTGGATGTGAATATTAGCTTAATCTCTGACCTTGACCTGTATCTGCATGATTTTATTCATAGAGCTAATGCTTCCTTATTGGCTGACTGGATAATCGAATGGATGTGCAGAGATTCAAATTAAAGTCAGTATAAATTGCTAGTCTACAGGTGCAGACTCTGGTTCAGCAGCTACAGAAGTTAAAAAAAATACACCAAAAGGCTCCCACAGTTCTCCAATATGTTACTGTAATAGGAAGCCTTGCTGTCTGGAGAAGACCAGATAAGATATTTTATTTAACAAACAGACTTCTGAATAAAGTGTTCTGTTAGGGATTTGTAATGTGCTGTAAGCTGTTTATATGCCATGGGTGTGATAATTGTCTGCTTTCTCCTGTTTCTCCAGAACTACTGAGACAATTATAATAGTTTAGGCTTTTGTGTTCAAAATACAAGTAATAAAATAATTTTTGTGAGTGTGTGTGTGGACTGCTATTGAGCAGTTAGACATCCTGTATGAAAAGAGACAATGATGATGATGATGAGGGCTGCTGACAGTGGTGATGAAGTCAAAGATGATGCTGGTTAATGGCAGCGATGGTGATATGGTGATGATGATGATGGTGATGATAAGGTTAAAGCAGATAATAATGAAAGCTTTGACAGAAGTGATGATGAAGATGAGGATGATGATGTTTGTTGGCAGTGATGATGATGATGATGATGATGATGAGGATGGTTGATCATGATTATGAATGTGGTGGCAGTTATTCTGATGATGATGGCTCCTGATGGCACCACTGGTGATGATGATGCTGGTTGAATGCAGAGGCAATTGATAGCTGATGGGACAATAATTATTGCTGATGATCAAGAAGGTTGTGGTGGTAGCGATAATCATGATGATAATAATAGCTCATGACTGTGACGATCATTCTAATGATAATAATAATGATTATAATCTTCGTGTTTGACATTGATGATTATGAAGACAAAGACGATGGCAGCAATGATGAAGAAGTGGTTGTGGTGTTAGCTGCTGATGATCTGACTGTGATGATGATGAAGGTTGTAGTTGTGATCATTCTAATGATAATATTGATTGGTGTGTGACAATGATGGTGATGAAAATAAAGATGATGGCAATGATGACAATGATGATGAAGGTTTTTGTAATGATGGTGGTGGCAGTACCCAAAATAAATGCAAATGTAAGAAGTTTCTCAGTGCAGATGTAAGGTGATGACCTTACGTAGACCTGTGAGTATACATAAACAAATAAATTTTCCCTCGCTGCTATCTTGAGGACAGGAAGTGATGGAGAATGAATATATAAGCCCAAGGAAAAGTGTCCTTCAGAGCGACTGAAGAAAAGAATCACTGCATGGGGGAGAAAAGAGAGAGGGATGTCTAATTTATTTCCCCTGGTGAGTAAATAGTAATTATGTGCTACCACTCCAAGTACAGAGTAGAGCAGAAGGGTCAGTCTTGCTTCTTTAACTTTCCAAAAACTCAGAAAAAAATGTAATGTCATGTAAAAATGATTGAGTTTCTCCTCAGGCATCTAATGATAAGAAGCATATAGTATTTATGATCACTCTATCAGATTAATTATGAATATTCACAGCTGTAAAAATATAAAAAGGAGGGAGCAACATGAATATTGGATTGTATTTCATGGTTTTTATGGTAAACATTAAACATACTGACGGGGTGTAGTGGACTCGCTGGAAGACAGAGAGAGAGAGACAGAGAGAGAGAGAGAGAGGGAGATGAAAGTATAGAAAATAAAGAGAGGCTGATACAGTTAGAGGAGAAATGAGAGCACTAAAAGTGATTCAAAAGAAAAGGAAACGAGGAAGGAAGACAGAGAGTGATTGCTTTGCTGTTGCTTAGGCAATAGTGAGAAACTTTGACTTTTAAAATGCCCTTAATGCACCAGCATAGAAAATTTAATAGACGCCACTATCAACTTTCAACCCAATTTTATAGAATGTGTATTTTCACGGCTAGTTCACGTTTCCTTAAGGAGTGCAAAGCCCAAACAAAAAAGCATATAAACACAGAGACAGTCCTGCTTACTTCCAAATTCAGTCCCAACCAAAAATAACGCTAGCTAGTTACTGTAGCAGTGAGGTTAGCAAGCCAAGCTAATTGTTCTGAACCTATGACAAATGAAACAATCTGTTAACAAATAAAAAGGGAAGGCTGGTGGAAGCTGGTAGAGAATTACAGGATTCACACGGCTGTAATTCTCCATCAACCTCCAGTTGTGACAGTTAGCCATGCAGAGTGGAACCTGAGATAAACTTTTGACATATTTATCATGCCAGTTATAGATTTTAGGACATGTCTTTATCTTCTCTTCACCATTCTGACATTGTCCAGGTTTTAAAAAATGCTTGTTTACCTGAAAGCAAGCTTTCTGTATATTTCACTCGTCCCCCTAGATTGCAATACCATACAAGACTTTACTTGTGTAACCTGTGCCAGTAACACTTATACACCTGCTCATTCATGAAATGATCCAGTTATGCAGGTACAGAAAGAGTTTCAGTTCACATCGAACATCAGAAAGGGAGAAAATGTGACCTCATTGATGCTGACAGTGGCATGATTGTTGGTGCCAGACGTGTTGGTTCAAATGTTTAAGAAATTGTGATCTCACACAACATGCTTGTTAAGGAAAATGGCCAGACCCGTGTGAACTAACAGGAAGGCTGTAATAACACTCTTTAAAACCATGGCAAGCAGAAAAGCATCTCAGAATGCACAACATATTAGGGACAAGACATCTATGGGACAAGTGCAGGAATCTAAGGCTACAGTAGTCACATGCACACTGGACAATTGAGGATTGGAAAAATATAGTATGACATAAAAAATGTTATGCCTACTGTGGTGCAGGAGCATCATAGACACTTTGACAACTGGATTATAAACTGGGTTGATCAGATGTGTCTACATTGTGCTACAGAACATATCCAAACACTTGATCAAAGCATGACTTTTACTATGTGAGGAAATTAGCTAGCAAGGGTTTAAGCTAGCAATGTCTTTAAGCAGACTGTGTTAACAAGCTTGATTTTTGCAAGATTAAAAGGTAAATAACATTTTCATCTAGTTGTGATCAAATATATTTAGCTTTCTTGTTGAGTTGTAGAAAATTCAGCCTCTGCATCAACCGTAAAAACTGTGTAATATCATTTACTGCTGATCCTGTGATACTCTCACTTCCTCCGGCCCCCTACATGGCAAATACACAATGAAAAGTTGGTTGGGTAAGGTGTTGGGTATTTAGCTGATTTCAAAGTCACCGGAAAAAAAGCAATATTGCTGTGTGTGTGCATGTGCATACTGGTGCTGAGCAGCTGGATATCGAGTGTGTCCTCTCCAAGGCTGTTTCGGGCAGTGCAGGTAAACACAGCATAGTCCAGAGCTGCACTCACATTTACTACAGTCAGAGTGCTGGTGTGTACAGCCCCCTCTTTCACTGTCCGCTCCAGATACCTTCACACACACACACATACACACACACACACACCACATCACATCAGTGTGTTGTAATACAGCTGAATCTAATCTACTTTTTTCTGATTTGTATCCAGCCGGTATTTTCATAATTTGCTAGCTTAAATGCTGCTGTACTGATGTGGGTGAAGTGGAAGTGTGCAGTGATATTTTCAAACCCACTTTGGTGTATAATTGCTCTAATCTCTCAAGACTTGCTTTTAGCTCAGACATTAAGCAAAATGGTTTGTTCAGAACATAAAGTAAGTTGTTTCTTACAACCCAGTTTTGGGCATTTATGTTACAACAGCTAACTCAAGACAATACAGATGATTATATTAATTAATAGAATCAACAAAATGTCTTGCATTACTTAATACTGACAGTTATGTTATCCAAATATCACCAAAATATACTGCATACATACAGTATATAATGATGTGATCTTCTAGCTTACGAATATTTATTTATAGTCACAGTAATAGTAGTAGTAGGGATATCAGTGGTGGCAGTAGTGGTAACAGTAGTAGTTGTAGTAGTAGCTGCACTATTGGTATTGGTATTGGTAACAGGAGTAGTGTTAGTGTTACTGGCATTAGTGCGGCAAATGTAGTAGTAATCGCAAAAGCAGTAGTAATAGTAGTGGTGCAAGATTTTGTATTAATAGCAGCAGTAGTAGTAATAGTTGTAGTGAAAGATTTTGTACTAACAGCAGGAGTAGTAGTAATAGTTGTAGTGAAAGATTTTGTATTAATAGCAGCAGTAGTAGTAATAGTTGTAGTGAAAGATTTTGTATTAATAGCAGCAGTAGTAGTAATAGTTGTAGTGAAAGATTTTGTATTAATAGCAGCAGTAGTAGTAATAGTTGTAGTGAAAGATTTTGTACTAACAGCAGGAGTAGTAGTAATAGTTGTAGTGAAAGATTTTGTATTAATAGCAGCAGTAGTAGTAATAGTTGTAGTGAAAGATTTTGTATTAATAGCAGCAGTAGTAGTAATAGTAGTTGTGGAATATTTTGTAGTAATAGCAGCTGTAGTAATAACAGTAGTGGAAGATTTTATAGTAATAGCAGCAGTAGTAGTAATATTAGTTGTGGAATATTTTGTAGTAATAGCAGCTGTAGTAATAATAGTAGTGGAAGATTTTATAGTAATAGCAGCAGTAGTAGTAATGGTAGTAGTGTCAGATTTTGTAGTAATAGCAGCTGTAGTAATAATAGTTGTAGCAATAACATTCATAGAAGTAATTTGAGCAGTAGTAGTAATATTAGTGGAAAAATTAGTAGTAGTAGTTATAGCAGCAGCAGTAGTAGTAATATTAGTGGACAATTTAGTAGTAGAAGTAGAAGAAAATCTAGTAAAAGTGACAGCATCAGTAGTAGCTCTAGCAGCAGCAGTAATAGTAGTGGAAAATTTAGTGTAAGTAAAAGTGGTAATAGTAATAGCTATAGCAGCAGCAGCAGTAGTGGTGGAAAATCTAGAATTAGTGGTAATAGTAGATGTAGAAATAGCAGTAGTATTATTAATAGCAACATTAGTCCTAGTAGTTAAACCTCTGAGGTGTTATCTCGGAGAGGGCCTCCATTCCTTTGTGTGTGTGTGTGTGTGTGTGTATGTGTATGTGTGCACACACCGTGGGTTGCCGAAGTTCAGTGGTATGCCGTTCTTTGCCCAGCTGAATTTGACACGTGGGACTCCTTCAGCCTGACAAATCACATCAGCGTCAGTAGCACCGTCTCCTCGACTCGCCACTTTTCTCCACTGTGCCCCCTTCTGCAGCTCTGGAGCAACTTCACCACAACACACAATATTCATTAAAAGATTAACAGTACAATGACCAAGAAATATGGTCTCCATATAATCTAGAGACAAATCTCAGTGCTATGGCAGCATCCCTGCATATTCACTTCTCACTGCTTACAAATCTGAGAGGGGGAAATTTGTTTTCTGAAGTCATTTATACAGTATATTCACACATGTTCGGTCTAGTGTCTAAGAGTGATAGACAAACTTGCATAATGTGTACAAACTCTTAGTTCAATCAGTAGCTTTAAAGCATTAGTCATTATAGTGAGTAGGTGATGTTTTGAACACAATGAAAGAGTGGATAATTGCTTGTGCTGTCTGTGTGGGATGGATGGCATTGCTTTATCCCCTTTTAAATCAAGGCGACATTAACAAATTGCATGTGTCGGTAAGCTCATGTATATGGAAAAGTTAATTTAGTACTTTCTTCAAAGTGTGTTGTTAGGCTGCTGTGGGAAGCAGCATTTTGAAAAGAGTTGAACATTTCTTGAAGAAATCTTAGTTTATAGCCTTGCAGAGTGGAGCATTTCGTATTCCTAGCTCTGTTGCTTAATTTTGCTTAACACTTAATTTTGCTTAAGTGTTAATGTAAGTGAAGAACTTACAGCGTACAACAAGCTGGCCCACCACGCTGGCAGAGGGCACTATGCCGTTGTTTGCAGTACACTGGTAAGGACCTGCATGAGCTCGGGTCACCTCATAGATGGTCAAAAGTCCAGTTGATTTGTCTTGACTCTTCTCTCCAAACACCTCACGCTCACCTTCTCCCTGTATGACACACAAATGACACACACAGAACACTACAATGATTGAGTTGAGCTCACACAAACACATACATGTACACATTGAAAGTATTTAAGTAAGTATTGAAATTTACAAAACAAAAAAATAGTGTTTTTATAAACTAGTCGGCTTTTCCATAATTAAAGCAAAAACTGATTTGGGGGGATAATTTTGTTTAGCAAAAATAGAGATTATTTGTCATGACACAAAGCTTGTTACTGCTAAATGATGGATAGATGGAGAACATGATGTCTACAACAGTGTCAGTTCCACCATGTTCATTCCCAAAAATGTCTTGATTGGCCTCTGTAATGAACGTCTGCCCTGACGCCACCTGAATCTAAACTATATGAGTGGGATACGATAATGATGTGCAACCCGTGGCTTCAAAAGTGCTGGTCACAACAGAATTCACAGTGAAACGGTTATAAGACTTTTTAGTTTATTTTTTTTACATTTTATGTATCTTTAAAAGACAAAAAAATAAATAAATAACCAAACACACACCTTCCCACTCCATGCAAAGTGAAAAAGTGTTCATTTTCCATAAAAGCAAAAGGAATTAAAACAAGATTTTTCCAAGCATAGCCTTTCAGACTGTAGAATTTGCTTCATCAATATTTTCTGATTAAGAAAGTAGATTACCTGCCTTCTGCCTGCGTTTCCTTACCATCTGCCTCTCTGCTTTTCAACTACCACAACTATTAGACATTCTAAAAGCGAGGACTTGCAAATTCTATGCAACAGTCACATCTTTCCCTCACAAGCACATCTTCATGATTAAGAATAGTCTCCTATAATATCAGAAAGCACAATGGTTGTGAACTTTGGACAGGAAATGCAAAAAAAAAGCACTAAAACGGCACAGCCTGAGCTAACAGTGACGAATGTAGCCTGTGGCAAAGCCGCTTTAATGAAAGCTATTTTTCTCCATTTGGGACGGAGAAGGCGGAGCGCAGAAGGGCGAGACACTTAGAGCACACTTACGGCAGTGAAATATAGCACGTCCTCTCGCTAAAGAGTCGCCAGCGTTACACTGAGAGCAGGAGAACGCGAAGAGAAAGAGGAGGAGGAGGAGGAGATCGAGAGAGGCACTGAGAGTGATGGAGAGAGACATAGAGGGAGGAGATTATTCAAAGAGATTGAGGAAGGGTGGGGAAAAAAAAGAAGAAGAAGGAAAAGCAATCATTGATTTCAATTTCAGTTTCATTTTCAGCATGCTGTCATGGTCTGACAAACACCTGCACTGTCTTATGAAGAACATGAATATTAAAGAATAACAAAAGAGGGAAATAGAACATTTGTACTTCAAACAAGTCTGTTATAGTTTAAACAAAGTATAAAAAGGGAAAGCTGTTAGGAGGAAATACTGTAACGAATAAAGTATGTGGTAGTGTCGCACCATCCACTTCCAGGAAAACATGTCATCAGTCACAGGGTTGGCGTCAGCGATGCAGAACAGATCTGCGGTGTCTCCAACATTCACCTGCACTGGATCTGTCTTCATCTTCACACTGGGGGGATCTGGGGGAGGGAAATGCAGGTTGTTGAGTATAATTCATTTTAATATAGTGAAATGCAGCCTTTTATAGTGAATGTAGTAAAATGTAGGTGTGATCTGGCCTCACATAAAGCTGAGTTACTGCAACATCCCTTATTTTGTATGGAACCATGTTGTATTTTTTAAACATTTATAGGTATATTTGATGTGGAATATCCAGGAAACTACTATCCCGGCTACTATTTAGACTGTAGCAGCTATAAACATCCTTACCTCACTAGCACCATTTCTTTCTCTCTGTTTAAGTAACAAACTGCAGCATGTCATGTTACTAAGTAGCTTCAGTACTGAATACCTGAAGCACTAACACTGGGGACTCTTTCTTTAATAAATCTCACGAAACAGTTGTGTGAACATAATGGGAATTTTACCTTGCGTTATGTTTTGTGCATTTTTCATGTGTAGTGGATGTGTTTTTATATTTACTATAAAGTCTATATTTTTTTTTATATTTGTTTCACGGTTCATTTATTTTGCACTTATTTTTTATGCATGATTAATTTATTATCAAATGTTCCTTACATGTGAAAAATGTATGATCATACTGTAGGTAAAAGATTTTTTATTTTTTCCAAAGGGTTAAAGAGGGAGTTGTAGATGTTCTTTAAAAAGAGTCTGCTGGTTGCTCTCTCTCTCTCTCTCTCTCTCTCACACACACACACTCACTCTCTTCTCCCACTGGGCTCATAGCCTTGAGAAAAGCAGCCCATTAGTACTTGTGTAAGCTCTCGCCTGTTGACACACTCGAGACGCTTCCCATTGTCTCAGACATAGAAAATAGGAAGTCCTATGTGGAAAACAGGGCCATCTGTAAAAGCTATTAAAACGTTCTATACATAATGAATGTGTAGCTCTGTCAGGCGCTATTGTAGCAGGACGCAGGGATCCATTAGTGACGGAGGATTTTCTAGAACATGTAGGCCTAGTTTTGGTACAAAGCAGTTATTAAATCATTAAGGAGGTAATTGCAGGTCAGTAGCATGCGCTCTCTGTCTCCCTCTCATGCGTGCTCTCTCTCTCTCTCTCTCTCTCTCTCTCTCTCTCTCCCTTTGTCTCATCTTTTGCTTAAAACATCAGAATAAATTTCCTAACCATACAAGTAATAAT
The DNA here is from genome assembly GCF_019097595.1 of Hemibagrus wyckioides. Lineage (NCBI taxonomy): Eukaryota > Metazoa > Chordata > Actinopteri > Siluriformes > Bagridae > Hemibagrus > Hemibagrus wyckioides. The sequence continues at coordinate 7,063,590 of NC_080726.1, forward strand.
TATGGTTACATCTGCAGTATCCAAAAAACCCTAATAGAATGTTGTCTGTTTGATACATTAATTCAAGAATATTTTATTTGCAACATGGTCGTGTACATATTCATAACACGGTATGAAAAGATACGAAAGTCAAGGTTGAGAAAATCTTTGGTTCGTATAAGCTTTGCTTGTGTAAACATATTAATTGTTATTGGAACGTATTTGAGAAATCCTGATATAATTCAATCCTGATTCAATTCAAATATGAACAAAATGTCATTTTAATGTTAAATCCGGTTAAATACATTTGAATACTGAGTTTTGAAGGTGATTGTTGCAGGACTTTTGGAGTTGTCAGGACTCTACTGCATGTCTATAGCAGAAACATTTGTTATACAGGATGTTTGGAAGACAGAGGTATTTAAACCAGTCCCTGAAGCAGGGCCCTTCTAATTTCCACCCAAGGACAAAAATGGTTAGTTTCAAAAAGTTCAACCAGTTTGAATAAACCACCACTAATTGAATTGAAACTTTAATCAATTTAAGGCTCTATAGCCTTAAATATCTGAACAGCGTACGTAACCTGGTGTGATATTTCAAATCATGTACCGACAAGCAAACGTAAAAATTATGAGAGTTTAAAAAAAAAAATGGCTGTACAAGCAATTTTCCAGACAATATATTCAGTTATCTGGGCAAGCTACTAGCCTATATATCAGCCAATGCACTGGTGAATGAAGAGGATAAATGTGTGCCTGTGAAATACAGTAAGGAAATCTGCTTGCTTGCATGAACACTCTTTCTTGATAAATCTATTTATTTCATTACATTCTGCTCTTGTTCATTAGCCAGGTAGCATCTGTGACCGGTTCACATGGAATGAATTTCTAAAGAGTAAACATTATAGACCCACATCCAACAATAGCACTTTCTATTAACTGTAGACTTCACTTAAAATCATAATATATAACAATGTCATGCCTGTTGTGTGTTCAGAAATGACAGTCATGAGTAAACACGTGTTCTATTTATTCACTGTCCTGCTGTCGCATGTCTTTATTTTGACATGTTGTAATTACACCTTGTGCAACATCAGCTGTTCAACTTCAATCCATCATGTTTTATTTGACACTGTCATACAAATACAGGGACAAGCACTTTGTGTGTCCAGGTTATTTGGTTTAGATTCATAGTTGCCTAGGGCTGGAGTAGTGAAGGAAATTGCCACTGAGGTGCATCACCCTAATGATTTTTGCATGTTTTCATTTGGTGTATGTCTGCATGTTTTATAGTTTGACTTAATCCTTTATGACTAATAATATTTAGTAATATAGGACTGTAATATAGAAGCAGATGTATGAACCCCACTTCTTAGTTTAAAAAAAGCCACTTTATTTTATTGCCATTTGTTAACTGAAAAATAAATAAAATAAAATAAAATAAAAAACAACGCGAAAACAAGTCTTGTAATAGAGCGGAAGGGGTGGTGAATACAGTGAACTGTATGAAACGTAACAGTAAAAAAAAAATCCTTTTACAAATTGTCTAATGTTCCCTTATTCAACCATAAATGCTATTTAGAAGTGTTACATTTGAAACTTAATAATATAGGCATATTTGCTTGTTGCTTGGTTGTATTCAGAGGGTTCATAAAACTCCTACACAAATGTCAAGCATTCCAGACTGATGTCAATTGACTTATCTGTCCATTTTATTACAGGAGAAAACTGCTATTTTTTTCTATACATATTTCAACATTCTCTTAAAATGCAGAGCTCTCAGGCAAAGTGTGATAGACAAATAGACAAGTCTAAATGGTCATTTAAATATTCATATTTTTTTGTAACTACTTTCAGTCTCACTAGTAAATGCCTCTAGACTATTGTTTAGCCATTTATATATTAGCCAACATACAAGAACATGCCACTAACAATAATCTATGCTCATATCTATCTATCTATCTATCTATCTATCTATCTATCTATCTATCTATCTATCTATCTATCTATCTATCTATCTATCTATCTATCTATCTATCTATCTATCTATCTATCTCAATATAAATTAAAATAGTACACAGTTTTAGCTTTTAACCAGTATAAAATGAATTCATACAATTATCACTCTTATAGTTTGTTTAGTTACACAGCATTGGTACATACAAATCAGACTCAAATAGCTTAATAGTATAAATAAGTTCGTCCAGGTAATGTTAAAAAGGGGGCTGATTTAACAACCGCCTGAAGAAAAGAAGATGGTTAAAACAAACATTTAAAGTCCCTGTTGTTTTTACTGTCATCTGTTCGTGACCCTTAAACTACAACTGCATTCTTTTGCCTCCCTTTCATGTCTGTGAACATTTATATTAAAAAGAAGGGAAAAAAAAGAATTCCTGTTGATTATAACCAAACAAGACTTGGTTTCATCATTTTCTCATTTTCATACACTGTTTTGACAGTGTCTCGCAGAACTCGTTTAACAGCTCTATGCTTAGATTGGATTCTGCTGCACATCTGAGTCCCTTTGGATAAAAGCTTCCGCCAAGTGAATAAATATAAATGTAGACATAAGACATGCTGATGCTGATGTGTGAGCTTCAGAAGTAATGGGTCTTTCATGTTTTCTCTCCTATATTGTGTGTCTCTCTAACATTACAGAGACACTAATCTTGTTTCATCAATGACAATGATGCAACTCCTTTTAGAACACTGTCTTCCATTTACATAATGCCAATGTGACGATAAACAGCAGGAGGAAGATCCTTCTCTTTTATAAGGTCTGGGTTTCAAGCTCTTTAAATGCATATATGTTGCTGTGTGGTCTGGGTAAACCAGTAACTTTGGAGACAGATAATAGTATTATGTTTGTTTTTTGGACAAAATATCAGTTTTCCGCCTATGAAATTTTGACCTAAACGTTAAAGAAACTATTTCACCATGTTCAATGGTACCATGCTGTCACAATAATGGAGTTTAAAGTGTGTGGTGGTTCTGTGAAAGGTTCTTACACTGGACATCCAGTTTGATTTTGGTTCTGTTGCTTCCTTCTGTGTTGGAACACTCCACTGTGTACACACCTGCATCACGCCTGGTCACATTCCAAATCTCCAGACCCCAGGTCTCGGGGAAATGGTAACGAGGATCCCGATCTGTTTACACACACACACGAATACATACAGAGACACAGTATAAGAATTGAAACTTAGAATTGAATGCAAATTTTACCAAAAAAAACAAAAAAACCAAAAAAATTTAGAGTTGTTAGTTGATTTACCATGCTTTACCTGCAATTAATTGACAAAGAGCTGTGCACATAATAATAATAATAATAATAATAATAATAATGATAATAATAAGAAGAAGAAGAAGAAGAAGAAGAAGAAGAAAAAGAAGAAAAAGAAGAAATTGTGGTCTTTTAGTATCCCAGCATTCTAGGGTTTTTTTTTTTTTTTGATCATCTCATGTTTAAAATATGCACGTTCTTTCTTTTTTTTTCCCTTTCCTTTTAGACACCATGGGAAATTCTAACTTTTGCACTTAACTATAATTTGAATCTATCTGAACAAGTACAAACGTTTTTTTAAGCATCTGAAAAGGTCATGCACATTCTTATTTTTATCTAAGCTGTAGTTAAGTTTCTTTAGAAGTGCAGCTCTGGCACACACACACACACAAACACACACACACACACAAACACACACACACACACACACACACACACACACACACTATACTGTGAAGTTCTGAAGTCGGAGTCCATTAGATTACTTGGTTTATTTTCTTTCATCCGGTATGAAAATGAATACTTGCAGTTGCCAGAGCTTCCTTTATTCTTCACTAATAAAAGTCAGGGTTTTTTTTTTTTGTTGTTGTTGTTCTTGTTGACTAACTGCAACAGATTTCGGTGTAACGGGTAAGAAGCGTACTAATCGAGTCGGAATTAGGTGTGAGAGGAAAACAATTAACCGTGTGTTTGCACTGGGCATGTGCTGGCGCTTGAGTGAAATGTGTGAACAGGATATTTAGATAAATTTCAGCTTGCTCCAAGAATTCTGCCAACAAATTTTAAATGATGTGATCTCAGTTTTAAATGAGGTGATCCTAATTAATTGGTAACTTTAGAATTCTGCCATACATGCACCAGATGCGTGAAAATAATCAAGCGTGCTCAGATTTCCAGTGTACCATAAACACAGCTTGTAACACACCTACGCTTAGAGACGAGCACAACGTGGTGAAAAATAGTCAGCATTAAGACTGCACATGCCGTGTCTCATTCCAAGTGACAGCCATCTTCATTTAACCTGCACGCATTAACACTCCAGGCAGGAGCACATCTGGCATAGAAGCTGCCAATGCTTCATTCAGTGCACATATAGTATGTTGTGACAGAACAAATGTGAGACAGCTTGTACTGAGATGTTAAAATGCCTATTACCTCTAAGCACCTTCTCGCCATGGAAGATCCACTCACAGGAGATATTGTCTGGATTGGCTGAGACCTTAACAGGAAGTGTTGCGACGTCATCTTTAATCACCTCCACTAGTTTTACCTGGTCTTCTGCAAACTCAGGAGAGACTAACACACACACACACTTTTGCTATTTGTCTCATTATAAAATCATTCAAAATTTCATGTCACTATTTATTAGTATTATTAATAAAAACACCATCAGCATTAATACATGATCAGTAATGTTTGCCGAGTAACTACACAGCAGATGTTAAATGATGTTTAAGTGCTAATTAAATACGCCTGCATTAACAATTTTTTTTTCAATCATCCTTGACTTAAGATAAATCCACCTCATTTAGCGCAGATTAAATTATAGCATGGATAGTGTACGCTAATAATTAGTCAGTTCTCAAGGTGTGAATACTGGATCCCACATTGGATTTTTTTTTTCTGCACCAGAAACACATTATTTATGGCTTAATTTATTCAAGACTTTTTTTTTTTCCTCACAGAAATAAATAATTAATGCACTGTTCATCGTGTGGCTTGTTTGGTCACTCAATGGATAATTAATGGACAGATCTGAAGAATCATCAATAAATATATTCATAATAAACTTCACAGATTGTTAACTGTTAACTACTGGCTTCATGGACATGGGTCATGGCTAACTCACTCTTCACTCATTCATACACTTGTTCATACGCCCACTTACTCACTACCAAATTCTCCAGTCCATCACTCACTCATCTTAATCACCCACGTATAAACTCACTCATTCATTCAGTCACACATCCATTCCCTTTTTCAGTTCATTCTTCACTCAGTCACTCACTCGTTCACTAGCTAACCCACATTCATTCATTGTTTCAATCACTTACTCAGTTATCCTTTAAGCCATAGACTCATACTCTCACTCACTCATTTACTCACTCTCTTGCTCATATACTGTATTTCTGTAGTTCTTGTTCCATTCTTGTACTAGTTTGTGATAAATTGTGAAAGCTCAGTCTTGTTGAGCTTTTATCACTCACGGCTCATGTAACAGCTGGATTAATTTCCGTATCGCTTCTATGTCCCTTTGGATAAAAGCATCTGCCTGAAAAATCCATGTAAATACAAATATAACACACACTGATCTGTGAACTTCAGAAATGACAGGCCTTTCATCTCCCTCGCTCTCTCTCTCATTACAGAGCTGTTACTACACACTAATGTCACTGTGTGCAAGTGAAGCAATGCAGAATTGACCTTAAAATAACATTTAAAAATGAACGTAGTTCTTTTTTTTGTTATAAAATAAGCACATACAGTATATGTGCATTAAGCACACATATGTCAGACTTATAGGTTAGCCTCCAGTGATTTTCGGAATTCGGGATAATGAAATTCACTCAGTCTCAATGCAAGGGATTTTTATTTTTGCATTTTAAAATTTTTTGCACTTTTTTTTCCCTTGCATTTTTGTTGTCTAGAGGACAAAAAAAGCCACTTTCTTTACCATCTGCCTCTTCCAGCACCCTGTCTAATCATCCACACAGGAGCAGCAGTGACTAGTGAATGTATTAATAGACATGTCTGTGCAACCCCTTAATACCACAGGACTGCTGAATCTGTGATTCTTATTGGTCACAGTGTTACAGCTCTGACAGTATTCCCAGTTGTAATTTAAATCACAGTTTTTGTTCTGATACATGATCGTTTTTGACAGTTCCAGCTAGGTCAAAGGAAGGAGGGCATTCCCTGAACTTTGCTTTAAATAGATGTTGCTGTACTTGTTATCATGGCATCATTGTCAAGAGAACACATTGATATTTATTAGCCTATAAACTGTATAAACTCTCTCCTCTTTCTCCATCCTCCATTTGCATACCTTGAGACATGCAATAGTGCTTTATTTATGAAAGCTCCACTTGAGTTTAATGTGTAATGGATTTCCTTACTCGCTCAGCCATGAAAGATTTTGCCAGCTTATGGATTCCATAAAGTTCACTTGAGTTATTTGTGTGTACTGGTGAGCGCTTTCATATTTGGGAGCCTTGTTTGTGCACAGTGTTGATGCAGACATTTACCGTTTACACAGACAGGCACTTGGACAGCTTTAAGGGAAAAAGAAACGAAACAAAAAAAAAACCCGAATCATCTCGAGAAAACAATTGCAAACAAAAGCAGTAATTAATGTTAAGCGTGAAATTCACACTGCAACCTCGATTAGATGAATGAAAGCAACTCATGAGAAGCCGAGGGCCACAACAGGACAAAAACATTTTCAGCATGTTAACACACACACACACACACACAGTCCTTTGTGCTTTTAATTCACTGCAGGCTTTGAAGAGGTGGCTGAAAACATCAGGCAAAACAGCATCAAAGTGAAGCGAGTCTGTCGAGCTTGAAAAATGCATAATCTCCCCACACACATGCATGCACGCACACACACACACACACAAACACACACACACACCGTAACACAATGTTTACTATTACAAGCACATTACAATACCTAGCAAAAACTGTCTTTCCACAAATGCACACAAAAATGTCCTGGCCAAATGTAAATGCTTTCTCAGGGGTAGCACACACACACACACACATCCTGGCCAAAAACAGTGTTGAAGTTGAACACTAACCCTATGTTCATGTAGGGTCCTACAGACTCACTCTTGTAATTTTCAGTCTGTCTCTTGTGTACAAAATACACAAAGGGTGAAAATTGGTTGTTTGATCTACATTAAGTGCCAGGCTTTATATATTAACTTTGTTAGCAGATTAGCAGTGCAAGCTACCTGTAGTTACATACACTCACCAGAGTCACTACTATAGTCTACTGTATATACTGTATCTATATATCTTATACATAAACACTTATGCATTTAGTACAATATCTACTGCATTTAATTTTGTACATGCTGTGTTTGATTCAGTACCTGCTGCATTCTATTCAGTACCTGCTGCTCGGCCGTTGTTACAGTATGAACCAATCAGTATATATGTGTAGTATGAATACAATATGGACATAACTACATCCACCAAGTTAGCAGTTAACCTTAAAATGTACCTCCACCTGTGAAAAGTGATTCTTTGTCTGTGTGTGGGGGTGGTGGGTGGTTAATGATATTTTTAGATTTAAATCATGCCTGTTCTTTCTTTTTGTTTTCCTTCACACACACATACTCACAAAGGACGTTGAGCGTGTAGAAGGTGTTGACCCATCCTGAGAGTGCAGCGCTGAAGGCCTGACAGGTGATCCTGCTGCCATGGAAATGAGAAGAGAGAGGGAGCAACAGAGAGCTGCTGACTGACATACCGCCATACACCGACTTCTTAGCGGCATTCTCCTTTCCTAAAAGACTTTAGGGGGAGTGAAGTGATGGAGTGAAGAGATGGAGGAGGAGGAGGAGGAGGAGGAGGAGGGGGAAAGAGAGAGAAAAGAACAGGGAAGCAAAGAAGAAAACAGTAGGCAAAGTAGAAAAGAGTAACATTGAACATGATACTACCATCACCATGCTTTAGTGTGGAATGGTGTTATTAGGGTAATGAGAAGTGTTGGTCTCATCAGAACAGAGAAACTTTTTCCACATGATTGAAACTACAACCACGATTTCATGACTTACATCTGTTCCAAAAATGTCAGCTTTGTGGTGCCCATGCTGTGGTTGTCCTGTGAATCCACTCCTCTGAGCTATGGATCAGTCCACCTCCTTCACAAGGAACCTTGGGCTTTTAATTGTTTCTCTGACTGAAGCCTTCCTTACCTGGTCACTGATGTTTAACCTCTTATAGGCAGAGTGGTTTTCCATATCACTCACCTATTTTAATAATTTACATTTACAGCATTTGGCAGACAACCTTATCCAGAGCGACTTAGATTTATTTAATTCATCTCATCACAACTGGTCAATTTAGGATTAAGGGTTGCTCAAGTTCTTTGAATCTTTGAATCTTGGAACTGCTGGGGCTTGAATCCCCAACCTTCTGGTCAATAACCCAGAAGTTTAACCACTGAGCCACCCTTTCTGAAATAAGTTCTCTAAAAAACTGAGACCTTCCAGAAAAATCCAGCACATCTACTTGCTGTACAACTTATTTTATTCAAGCTTGTAGGGAGCCTGGGGCACAAGGCGGGGTAAACCCTGCACATGGTGCCAACCCGTCGCAGGGTGACACAATCGCACATATTCATTCACACACTATAGACAATTTAGGGACTTCATTTTGCCTACAATGCATGTCTTTGGACTGGAGAGGAAATGGGGTTACCTGGAGGAAACACCAGAGAAATGCAAACTCCACACGCACACAGGGTCGAAACAGGAATCAAACCCCCAACCCTGGAGGTGCAAGGCAAGCCAGCTAACGACTAAGACACCGTGACCCCAGGCACATATCCCAGGAGCTCATGTGATATCTTAGTGAAAACAGCTGAAGGCAAAATGAATAGTGCAATAACAGAAAATGATAAATTAAAATAATATATACAAAGTTGTATAAACTACACAAGCTTATTTCTGCCAAATATGAAAAATATTGTCTAACAATTACAACTATTTATCTCACAGTTGCAAGATGATTGTGAGTTTTTATCCTGCAATTGCAAGTTGATTGATCTCACAGTTGTGACTTTTTATCTCTCAAATTATGAGTGTGTGTGACTTCATGCTTCCACTTATTAGCATTGCAGGCACGCTATCCTGATCAGCCCAAGACATTCCCCCAGAGTGGCCAGATCCTGCTGAAAACAATATTTCAGGGAGGTTATATCCCTTTTTTGCAGACTGCTACACAGGCAAGGTTTCATTATTCTTTGATTAATGGAAACAAAATTCATTGCAATTGTATGACAGTATTAAGTAATTGCAAAATAAAAAGAAACAATTAAGAAATATTAATTAAATTTTGTGTGATTTGTCACAATTGTGCAATATTAGCTCATAATTGGGAGATAAAAAGTCGCAATTTTGAAATGTGTGTATTATTTTAGGTCAAATTTTTACAGTCATACATAACTGTACTGACTGTACTGTGTGAACTGTGTTCCGCATTCAGAGTTCCTTTCACTGGAACTAAGGGGCCAAGCCCAGCTCCTGAAAAACAACCCCACACCATAATCCCCCCTCCACCAAACTTTACACTTGGCACAATGCAGCCAGACAAGTACCGTTCTCCTGGCAACCGCCAAACCCAGACTCGTCCATCAGATTGCCAGATGGAGAAGCGCGATTCGTCACTCCAGAGAACGCATCTCCACTGCTCTAGAGTCCAGTGGCGGCGTGCTTTACACCACTGCATCCGACGCTTTGCATTGCACTTGGTGATGTACAGCTTGGATGCAGCTGCTCGGCCATGGAAACCCATTCCATGAAGCTCTCTGAGCACTGTTCTTGAGCTAATCTGAAGGCCACATGAAGTTTGGAGGTCTGTAGCGATTGACTCTGCAGAAAGTTGGCGACCTCTTCGCACTATGCGCCTCAGCATCCGCTGACCCCGCTCCGTCAGTTTACGTGGCCTACCACTTCGTGGCTGAGTTGCTGTCCTTCCCAAACACTTCCACGTTCTTATAATACAGCTGACAGTTGACTTAGGTTGCGAGTTGATTTAGGAGCGAGGAAATTTCACAACTGGACTTGTTGCACAGGTGGCATCCTATCACAGTTCCACGCTGGAATTCACTGAGCTCCTGAGAGCGACCCATTCTTTCACAAATGTTTGTAAAAACAGTCTGCATGCCTAGGTGCTTGATTTTATACACCTGTGGCCATGGAAGTGATTGGTACACCTGATTCTGATTATTTGGATGGGTGAGCGAATACTTTTGGCAATATAGTGTATATATATATATATATATATATATATATATATATATATATATATATACTATCGGTATATACACTATACATTATCTCTGTTACTGTTGTACATACAATGTACATAATGCACACATACTGCAATGATATATAAAGTTATATTTTTCTTTACACATTATGTGCTGATAATACAGCTTGCACATACTTTTCTATGTACATACTAACTGACAGCCTTATTTATTGATGTACATATTTACATATTTATCTGCACTCGTCCATTTGCACAATTTCTACTATTTGTACTTGTGGTTAATGCTAAGTGGCAATTCGTTGCTATATACCTGTACTTTGCAATGACAATAAAGTTGTATCTATCTATCTATCTATCTATCTATCTATCTATCTATCTATCTATCTATCTATCTATCTATCTATCTATCTATCTATCTATCTATCTATCTATCTATCTATCTATCTATCTATCTATCTATCTATCTATCTATGTGTGTTACCTGGTGGTGCCCAGACTCCAGCTGATGTTAACTTTAGGGTTACTGCTTCCAGCCAGACAGTCCATCGTGATCGTCTCTCCAGCACGCAACTCCTTCTGTTTCACCATAATCTTCAAACTTACTGCAGGAACTTTAAGAAAAATTCAACACACAACACCAGAACACATGAGCAAATGCTGTCACTGAGTGCAGAACGAAACAGCTCTAAAATTGTACTCTCTCCCATGGGATCAGCTCTGCTAGAGTGAGTGATCACAATGACACTCTTGCTGATAATGATGATCACAGAGCTACAGATCTTTTGGGAAATCAAGCAGCAGACAGGTTGATAAGACAGGGAACTGGTTTGATAAAAGTTAGAGGAGGTTAAAGGAATCTATCCAGGCTTGTGATCTCTGGAGGTTGGCTGCGTCTTCAATCCACAACCAGAAGCACTGTCGACGTCTTCTGAGAATCATATGGTGCAGTGAAAGAGTCATTGGATGAATCAGATGCCATAACAGTTCTCATACAACAGCAAACTCATTTTAGTTTCAACAGTCATTTTCGCCAGCTGTGGTCATGGTTGGAAATGTGTTTAATTGTCATATATAAACTCTAAACCACTAAGCCTGGATATTTAAAAAGACATTTCAGAGAAATGCTAAGTATGTTATGATTGACTCACATTGGACCCAAAGTTTAGTCTCTGCTGATCGTACTTTCTTGGCCTCATTGGTGGCTTCGCAGCGATATGTGGCTAAATTATCACTGGGCTGGAGAGTGAAAAGGAGCTCTCTTGACACACCACGCTCAGACTGGATGTGTTTCGATGGCACCTGCACAACTTTACCATTCTAAGAACACACACACACACACACACACACACTTACTGGCAATGAGGCAAGATCATGAAATAAAGCTATGAAACAACATATTGAAATGAGGCACCATATTCAAAGCAGGCACCGTTATTAATTGAGGCTATTAGGCACATCTTGAAACAGGGCAATGGGCCATAATCTTGAAATGAAGCAATGAGTCACCATATTGAAAACTTGAGGCTATTAGACAGATGTTACAACAGTGCATCGAGCCACCATCTTAAAATGAGGCACCATCTTGAAATGAGGTAGTACCTTGAAATGTTGGCTTAGTGTATGGAGGGGATTCAGGATTTGTGGTGTGATTTTCCTTCACACAGTGCTGCTTTATTTATTTATTTGTTTTAAAGTTAATTTGGTAGGGATTTATGTTTTTGTGTCCAAAAAAAAAAAAACTGTGATGTGGCAGTGTCGCTAGCAATACAGGTCTGGAAATCTCTCTTACTGCACTGTCACACAATTACAGTATGGAAACATTTCCACCTGGCATCACATGGTAAGTGACAAGTCAGTCATCATTAGTATGATTCTGAAATGTTCAGATTTTTTAAAATTTCTTTAAAATGGTAAGACATCTTGATATATGAATACATTTTTATATGTATACACAGACCTTCAACCACGTCAAGCTGCCTGTGGGGTTTCCTCCGCTGGAAAAACACACCAACCGAATGATCGTCCCTGAACGCAGGAGAGTTCCATCTGGTGGAGCGTCTAACCAAACCTTCTGAGGAGGATCTGAGAGAGAGAGAGAGAGAGGGAGAGAAGAAGAAGATGAAGAAGAAGAGGATGAGCGAAAAAGAATAAAGGAGAGAGAAAGACAGAAAAAAATAGAAATAGTGAAAAAGATAGAGAGAGAGAAAGAAGAACAAAAAAGAATGAGGGAGAGAGAAACAGAGAGAAAGAGCAAAAGAGAAAGAGAAAGAGTACAAAAATTACATCCTGAATCTAGTCAAATTTCTGCACTATTTCTTATTATAAGATTAGAATAAACCATATATAAAATTATTAAGCCTATTTCTAGTGTACTATTGTTAAGCTTTACATTTTTGTTCTATGGGCTGATAATTTCTTTCTAGAAATGAATTCTTAAATGGATGCTAAGAATAATCTGGCAATCAAACAACAACATGTAAAGTTTAATAGTAGCAAAATACATTGAGAAGTAGGCTTTATATTCTTATATTTGGTTTACTGCTCAGTGAAGTAAAGCAGGCGTGACACTCACAGAACACAGTGAGGGTTTGGGTTTGTATTCTGGAGAATCGTGTGCCTTTATTAAACGCCTCACAGGTGAGCAGCAGTCCGTTTTCCTCCCTGGACACGGTGTGAGTCAGGTTAGACATCGTCCTCATCCCACCATTCTCTCCCTTCAAAACGCAGGGGAGACATGACAGTTTACTCTTTCTGTTTTCTTGCTTTTCTCTTTTTTTATTTCTTGAGAGAAAAACAGAGATGCTGTTGATGGAGCTTGATTTGTGGCACAGCAATAAAAATAAATAAATTTAAACCAATTTAAACTGCAACATGTTTATCTTTGATTAATAGAAACTGTAATCATTGGAACATTGCTGTTGTGTAAGAAGAATTATTCATTTTGGGACCTGCTGTTATAGGAAAATAATTCACTTCACATCAGACTGCCATGCTTTTTCCTTTTTTTTTTTTTTTTTTTTTGGTAAAAATAGTATTTCCTTTGAGTAATGTATGAGAATTTTTCAAATACATTTTTGCACCCTAGGAGTTTTCACACTAAATTTAACCCTGGGTTATCTACATTAAGCTGTATCTAGAAATATAAATAACATATACATTACAGCACAGTGAAAATCTTTCTTCGCATATCCCATCCTTGGAGGTTGGGGTCAGAGCGCAGGGTCAGCCATGATGCAACACCCCTGGAGCAGAGAGGGTTAAGGGCCTTGCTCAAGGGCCCTACAGTGGCAATTTGGCAGTGCTGGGGCTCAAACCCCCAATCTTCTGGTCAATGACCCAGAGCCTTAACCACTTAAGCCACCACCTCCCACTAAAACCCACTTTTAACCACAGGGACAGCAACATTTCAGACTTTTTTTTTTTTAAAGAAGCAGGGCTAGCATCACTTTTTTACCTGGGATTATGAAACACTGCTCTGAAGCAGACTTAGCAGCACTTTTACATGGTTAACGCTGCATAATGGAGCCAAACAAAAAGCATCAAACAATGTTAAAATGCTACATCTAGATGCTTACCAACAGAATTCTAATCAGAAATTTGAGCATTTATCTGGATCCATTTTTTTTCTTCCTAATGATAATGACAAGTTCATATGCTGGATTTATTTATGGTTGTTGACATTGTAAATATGCAAATAAGAAGGTTAATTCAGGGTTTAGGAATGTACAGGTTGTTACATGAGATTATGAATAGCTAGGATTAACAGTTAACCCTGGGTAAAGTATGAGCAATGTGAAACGTATGATAACCCGGGAGTCTGTTGTTATAATGTCCCAGAGAGAACTATATCAAATGTGTAAAGCTCTCATCATGTTGGTAAGACTGATGTTTTAGCACAGACCTGAATTCCTCTGCCATGAGGTTAATGTCTTTCTACAAGAAAATAACCCCAAACAAAGAAATGGCTGTGGTACATATTATGTTACACATATTCTGCAAAGGCCAGGTCAGGATTTGATTACAACTGTTTGATTTGTCTAGGTGTTGTTCTAATAAATTATGATGAAATCAAGCACAAAAGAATTACAGGGCTTTAAAACAATGTGTACACAAACAACTGCTTTATTAAAGACTATCATCTAAATAGATAAAGTGTACAAAGCTAAGGCTACAGCTCATCTCGTTTTCTGTATTTATTATTTTCTGCACACTGTACTGTAGATGACAGCTCTTCGCTACAGTGACACCACTGACCTACTCATTAAAGTCATTCTCTTCTCAAAGCTAACTTGCACTCTAGCATAAAGGCAACTTAATTAACAATGAAAAAAAAAAGATCATTATGTCTAAGCAGCTAAAACGCTATCTCCTGTCCAAAAGCTAAATATATCATGTCTTCTGTCTACATTGTCTTATGAAAGCTTGCATGCGGAGACAGATGATGTGCAGTTACTGTCCAACTAACTGAGGAGGAAATTCAGAATGAATTTAGATTTGTAGGCTTAAAAAATCAAATGTTGTCTACTGCTGTAATTCTTGGAACCAGTGAGACTTGTAAATCACTGATTACAATAATAAATCTGTCTACTCTAGGTTGCATTGTCTGTCACTCCAAGATGAGACGAAATGTACTACACCTGTTAATACACACAATAACATTCTACGTATGCTGTATCTGCATCACACAACTCCAACTGACTGTACATGACTGAAGAAAGGACATTGTTCATAATCACACGCTCCGTTGTTTATAATAATTTATAATCACACTCTCTGGTGTCACCCAAATGAGGATGTGGTTCCCTTTTGAGTCTGGCTCCTCTCAAGGTTTCTTCCTCATACCATCTAAGGGGGTTTTTCCTCGCCACAGTCACCTCAGGCTTGCTCACTACGGATGATATTGTCTAACATCTAGGACTTTTGTACCATGTTCTATATGTTCTGTAAAGCTGATTTGAATGTCCATTGTTAAAAGCACTATACAAATAAAATTGAATTGAAAAAAATGTAATTGAGTTTTTAGGCAAAAAGCACAGAAGATCTCTGGTTTCGGTTTTATTTTTTAATCCTCAAATGAAAAAAAAAAAAAAAAAATAGATGGCTTTTAACATCATGTCTATTCATGTCTGCTGCCGCACTGTAATAGGTCAGTAATTAAAGTAAATTATAGGTAAAGGTGACTGATCTAAAGTGTAGTCAATAATTTCTTGCTTCAGAAGTTCAAATATGACTCATTTGTCCCTGTACTTGCTTTTCAACATGGACTTTTACAGTGGCGAGGTTTGAAAAGAATAATTATGAGGTTTGAAGAAAAATACATTTTATAGATAAAAGATCCAAAAGGTCTCTGACAGTGTTTTATTTTTTCTCCTCCAGAACAAGCAGCTCTTTTTTTTTTTCCTTTTAATGTCAAGCTCATTTGCAAGCAGTCTGATTTGCGCATGTGGAGAGGTGGCCCCGGCCTAACCTTTGCAACCTCACTCTGCACGCTTAATTACTGTCAAGTGAAGAGAAAACACGTCACCAAAAGCGCAGGTAGAGACCAAAAAAAAAAAAAAAAAAAAATACAAGCACTGAAACAGCACGCTGCAAAAAGGTCATTCTTATTCTCCCGTAATATATATCAAAGTGTAATAAAATAGCACAGGGTGCATGCAAATGAAAAATGTAATCAAATGGAAAATTTATCAAAACGAACAAGAGGTCCGGAGAGGCGCGAGGCAGCCTTGTGCCGGCTTTTATTCACTTACATTTCATTAAACTCAAACTCTACCCAAAAAGGAACTGGGAAAATATAAGAAAAAAAAATTAGACAGAACACATTTCTCAAAGGAAATTAAAGTGGCAGCAAAAAAGGGTCCACACAAAAAGAGTGAGTTATTCAAGCTGTGCTATGGTCAAGGCGCAGGATTTGTGTTGTACTAATGTATAATAGCAGAATTTGAGTTTTAATCAAATACACCACTCAAGGAAGTGATTGAGTGTCAGCACACAAACCCCAGAAGGTTTTTATTTGACAGTGTTTCATACCATCCCCGGACTTCAAGACTGAACTCATCATGAGCTCAAAGCTCTGAAGTGCTTAAAGTCTTACTTTAAAAAGAGCAAGTGATTCTTAATGTGTCCAAATTAATCAGAGCTACATGAAGGCACAAAGCCTGTAAATGATCGTTTTCTCTGAACACTTAGTCATGGAAGTGTAATGCTGAAAGCCTGAATGCTCTTCTGAAGTGATGCTTGTTTTTACTCAACACACAAAAAAGCAGACATAAGACAATTTCAAGTCAAGTGACTAAAACAGACGCATCAGTCTCCAGTATCAGATCTTGTGGACTACAGTAAACCAGGATGTTGTCACTCATGGGATCTACAGTATAAATCTAGTATAACATTTAGGCAATTAAAAAAAAAATGGTAGAATAGCACAGTGGTAATGTGTCTGTTACAAAACACCAGCATCATATGGGTTTGATTCTCAGCTCAGGTGTGAGCTGGGTGTTTGATTTTATTGAAAACCTATGCGCTAGAGCTTTCCGAATGTATGGTCTCCTTATATAGATCACTTGCCTTCAGATTTGAGAAAATAGTTTTAGTTGCCAATTCAGGTTCCCTGCGGGTCAGATTCCTCCTCCTGTTAATAAAGAATGGTCTTGGTTCTTCTGTGTTCTAAAGTTTTTTCCTTTTCAAATCACATGTTTTCATTATAGACTTATATAAGTGGAGATATCTATGGAAATATCCATGGGAAATCTTTTCAAGTGCTTTCCTATAGGTTGTGACTATTAAACTATCCAGTCACCAATATTAATATTTGTAATTTTTTCTAAAAAATAATTGACTATTTTCCATTTATTTTTAATATGTTTACACATGTGTATCATCTTTGGAGGTGTTTCTGTAGTTTATCGGAAGCTAAATTCACGTCTCACAATATAAAATCCTTGTGGTTAAATTATGGTATTTTTTTTTCCTTCACAAAAGCACATTATAGGTAGATAATGTAAATATTCCACACTCAGATCACGTTGAATGTATTAAAACTAATGGTGTTGATGTTCCTCAGTTCAATCACATGGAACCGGAGTATGCATTCAGACTAAATAGATTTAACAAGCTTTTTTTTCCAGCAAGTCGAATGCTTATGTTATTTATGGAGGTTAAGGTTATGCGTAATCAGAATCGGTTACATACAGACACAGTAAGTTGATTTTCAGCAAGCAGCACAATCAATATGAGATAGGAGTCTGTTATATTATTAACATAAGTCTACTGCTACATTAAAAACCTGAGTTAAAGTCCTAGACCTAGTAATTATTTCAAAAATCATCATTTCTTTTTTATGCTTAGTCTATGGCCAAGTTCTATACTGTCCTTTTTTGAATATATCACGCACCAACAGTTAATTAAAAGCTTAATAAAAGCTTAAAGACAACAAGGTATACATTATATGGTCAAAGTTTTGTGGACTCCTGTGTCTCACACCTGTATGTGCATCTTCCCCAAACTGCTGCCATAAAGCTGGAAGCACAGAATTGAACACAATTTCTTAGAATGCTGTAGAATTAAAAAGTCCCTTTACTCAAATGAAAGGCCTCAAGCTTCTGAGCACAAAGCGAGCTCCATGAAGACATGGACTGCTAAGGTTGCAGTGAAAAAACTCGAGCAGCCTGTACAAAGCCCTGACCTCAACCCAACTGTACACCTTTGGGACGAACTGGAAAACCAACTAAACCTCAGATCTCTCTCTTACATCAGTGTCTGATCTCACTAATGCTCTTGTAGCTGAATAAACACAAATCCCCACACTTTATATTTTAGTGGAAAGCCTTCCAAGAAGATAGGAGAACTGAAGATATAATGGGATGTTGAACAAGCACATGTGGGTCTGATGGTCAGGTGGCCACAAACATTTGGCCATTTAGTGTAGTACACTGAGGTCATGAAATCAATGTGTGCACAGCATGTGGAATATTTTATCATGCATTTACTCTATTGCCACTGCTCAAGTCTGTGGTTACGTCTGAGGTTTGAACAGTGAAGTGTATAATTATTAAGGCCTACAGAAAAAAAATGCATATCTAGCATATGTATGACTGTCAGATTCAATGCTTGGAGCTTGGAAACCAATGGACTATAACATAATAGTTGATTTTTTTTGGCGAATATGTGTAGGACTTATTTTTCAAGTAACGAAAAGAAAAAAATTTGACTTTCCTGTGATTGCTGTGAATGAATTATGCACAACATGACCACGACATGAAGGTAAAAAGTGTGATTTGTAATTTCAGCTTGTGTTTAATATTACATCAAATTGTTCTACTTCTGCTAAACTGACTGATCCATAAGAGGTCTTTTTTAAAATATATATTTTTGTTTTCAATTTTATGAACTCAAAAAAACTTGTTCAGGGCTTGCTCTTTTCATAACTGCTGAAATAAAAACAGTTCTTGGTATGTGAGCCAGATTCTCAGAATAATCCTGTCATCTACCTCAGTGATAGTGTTGACGATGGTGTTGAGCTCCTTGAAGCCGAGCCACCAGCGGATATGTACTGGTGGATTACTGGAGGACGTGGAGCAGCACATATTCACCTCTGTTCCCTCTACAGCTTCAGAGGAGCCACTCAGTTCCACATTAGAGGGTTCAACTGGTAGATTGTGCACGGGGTGGGGGGGTGGGGGGAGAGAAGACAGATGCAAGTCAGTGTTGCTTCACAGCAGAAAAAGAATAAAATACAATAATGACAGCTTAATGATTTACTATCTACACTGAAAAAACTCATTTAATTTCCTAAATTCAAAAGATTGCATCAGTTCCACATAATTGAATTGAGTTGTATTAACACCATTTGTTTTCAACCATCTAATATGATCATGTATTTACAAAACCAAACCCTGCTGAGAATCAAACCCAGGCCACTTGCATTCCGCAACACATGATAATAATATCACATAATACAACATGAGTAGATTGTGCTCACTCATAATCCATAAATCTAGTCATTAGAATGGCTTTTTTTAAATGAAGTTTAATGTAAGCAATGAAATCATGCTTGATGAGAAACTTCTATAAATACATCCATCCATCCATTTTCTGCACCATTTATCCTGCCACTTATCTAACACAGGTTTGCTGGGAACCTTGAGTCTAGGAGGAGGAGACTCAGGGCACAAAGCATGGAACACCTTGGATGGAGTGCCAACTCAACTCAGAGCACACCCATTCACACACTACAGACAATTTAGAGATGCCAGTCCTCCTACACTGCATGTCTTTGGACTGCAAGAGGAAACTGGAGATCCTGGAGGAAACCCCTGAAGCACAGGCAGAACATGTAAACTCCATGTACACAGGGCGGAGGCAGGAATCAAGCCCCAGCCTGGAGGTGTAAGGCAAAGAAGCTAAAACTATAAGCCACTATGGCCTCCATTTCTATAAATATCATATTAAACATTACAATATTTTTAGACAAACTATGAACTTAAATCTGACTGACCACATATTCCATGTTTTAAATTGTGCTGTCTACTGGCAAAATCTTGAGGGAGATTTCTATTTTTGTTTGCTTTTGTTAGCTAACACTTTATACCGTTATACATGCTATCAAATTAAAATTGAGTTGATAACTGAATAAATGCTTCAGTGTAATAAATAATATCATAACATTTTATTTTTCAGCCCCAAAATATATTTCTTCAGTCACTGTTCAGTTCAGTTCCACTATTTATTATTTCATTTGCTGATAGACAGACTGGGACTAAACAAAATATTACTTTACAATAATATTGCAGATTTGTAAACATAACCATTAATCACCAATGTTTCCTTTTTTTTAAACCATTTTTCCCCAGGACGTGGCTCAGATGTCTGAAGGACAAGGGTAACTCTTAAAGTCTTGAGAATGACAATGTTCTGAATGTCTATTGAATGTGAAGTGAATGTCTATTCAGTTGAATTTGATCTGTATAACCACCTTTAACAATGGACAGAGTCAAAAAGCAGCTTTACAAAAATATATCAAATCAGGATCAATAAAGAAAAATTCCACTTATTTTCCAGTAAAGGCACTCGACTGAGTAGTTAAGCATTTTCATAAATTAAAGAGCAGCTAACCTACCGACACTTTCAACTGTACCACTGAAACGAGGATATTTGTTCTTTGAAATGATTTTTTTTCATAAATTCTATTAAATTTCTATTAGACCTTCTCTATGAGGACTAAAAAAAAGTGACATAGCTTAGCACTTGTGTTGAATGCTTTGTATCCTTCGTTCATTGTCCTTCCACCTGTGATATGACCTTACATTTAGAAAAAGCAGCCTTTGTCACATGCACATTACAGCACAGTGCAATTTTTCTCTTTATATCACAGCTTGTTAGGAGGTTGAGGGTCACATTTACAGCAATTGGCAAACATCCTTATCCAGAGTGTCATATTTATAAAACTGAACAGTTGAGGGTTAAGGGCATTGCTCGAGGATCTCGCTCAAGGGCCCTGAGGTGGCTGCTTGGCAGAGATAGGATATGAACTCGCAACCTTTTGATCAATATTCCAGTGTCTTAACCACTGAGATCCAGCTTCCTCTTCCTTTAAACACCGTAGACCAAGGCTAAGCAAAGGCCTTTGAAAACCTCTGGCTTTATATAAATTAAAGAAAGACTTGTATACATACAGTATGTTCTAAAAACATATGTATAATACACAGACATCCACTTGATATCCTTTTTATCCTAGCTTTTATTCTCTCAGTAAGGTTTACATTTGTGCTTTCTATGTTGCTGATGCTTTTACTGAAAGCTATGAATCAGTTCACCAGCATACAGATCCTGAATGTATCTGAGCACAGACCACACATTGGCTTTCTCGCAGTCCTGGAATTTACATGGTCCCTAGAGGTCCCTAGAATGGACCTCAATTACTCAGTTTTCTTCTCATTATAGAGAGACAAAAGAAGATTACTGTATTATGTGATGGCAAAAGAATCACACAAATCACACAGTAGAAAAAAATACAACTAAAATTTCTTTACATGTAGATGAACTGAACTGCCTGACCTGCTATGTTTCTGTTTTTGTATGTATGCATGTTAACTGCAAGTTAAAGTTCTAACATTTCTAAGGCATGTATAGGCTTCCTATTTAAGCAATTCCATCTAAAGTCACCAGCATACTAAATGCATTAAATTCCTTTAATTTAACATGTGATACAATATTACAATATTAATCTCCCCATGCATTTTATCAGAGATTACTTGTTTACTATGAAAAATGTGCAATCACTTATACGTAAGCATGATACATGTAAACATCCATCTCTATTACATTTCCTGAGGTAAAGACGAGGCACGTAATTTAAACAGGAGCTTCATCATCGCGTGTGATGCAAATGACCAGTTTACTATTCCTGTAGTACTGAAATAATCACTGATTACTTAAGTGAGTTGTGTTCTGTTGGCTAAACTACCATTTAACCTTTGTTCTCTGCTGTCTCTACACAGTAGGCGGCTGCTCAGCTTAACACTGTTTACACATTGCATCTATTTATGTCCATTTCACTGCATATATTTATGTCCATATCGCTTATGTTCATGTCATTCAAAACATGTTAATCGCCGCATGAAATCACAATTAAATAGCAAGCTAAACAAGGACATGAGGCAGTAATATTTTTAATAATTAAGTATTATTAATCTGTCTCCTGATGTACCTAAAACGATGCTTGCAGAAATCCAAAAATTCAAGACAATATTGATTTTGTTTTCTTAAAGCAGATTTTCAAAAGCAAGGAATAAAGGTCAATACCAGATTTATTTCCTTTTTGTAGGTTTTCAATAGTTCCACACATATACAGACATGGTAAAAAGAAAGTATGCCCTCTTTCAATTCTTCTTCTTCTTCTTTTTCTTCTTTAATATCTAGGTGTAAATAACAATTGTGTGGCCCTCACCAACTTACAGAAACAAACAAATAACTCAACAGTTATAACAGTTGGAAATACACATACATTTCAACAGATGTAGTCATTTTTTTTCGCTAAAAGTAAACCAACAAGTATTTATTTTTTCCAAGTGGGAAAAAATAAGTAAACCCTATAGTCCAGCAACAATAACTTGAAGTAAACCGTTTCTGTAGGATTTTATCTCTTTTTTTCTTTTGAAATTACGGCTCTCTCTCTCTCTCGCTCTCTCTCTCTCTCTCTCTCTTTCTCTCTCTCTCTCTTTCTCTCTCTGCAGGAGGTTACCTCAGAGGTCATGACACTTAACTAGTATTCATGACCCCCAGTATCAGCTACGACATAACTTTATAACAAGCCTTCAATTAGTTGTAAACTACAGTCTTTTGCTCTGCTAATTGATTCTTCTCCCTATGCATCACTTACAACTTCATAGGCTTTTACAAATCAGACTGCTACAATTAAAAGGTGCACTCATTAAAACAGTCTCTGGAGGCAACCCAAATGTCTGTGTCGGCATGATTTCCTTTTTCTTTCCTTTTCACAAATTTGATGAAGCATTTTAAAAGCCACAGCGGAAACAATAACAATTACTCCCATTTAATGTTCACCCCAGGTTTGAGACAATTACTTGATGAAACTCAAGCATTAAAGAACAGCAGATTCATTAAGATGCCAGGGAATGCAAAATATTAACAAAATATTTAATGACACCAAAGTTTAGTGTAAAATATCCAACAAAGTTTTCATGGAAGGAAAAATGCGAGAGAGAGAAATATGATAAAATATCAGGGATGAGTTTCCAAAAGCATCACATTACACATTTAAATGGCAAATCAAGAATTGCTTTAAACACTCTCTGTGCTTTATGAGGCTTTTTAGGCAACTAGAAGTATTAAGTGAGCTTGCCTTGAAATTATAATGTACATGACTGACTGACATCCATCTGTCCGAGACTCCCAACCGAAATATCTGTTCAAGAAGGATCGCTATCCTGTTGCATGTTGGAGAATTTGGATTGTTCACCCATTTGTATACATATCTGCTGTACTAAGTTATAGCATTAGTAAGCTATAGCTATAGGGCCTTCTGCTAATATCGGCACCTTAGTTAAATATGAGCAAAGGTGGCTGTGAAAAATGTGTTCATTGTTAAACCTTTTGATCTTTTGTTCTCAAAAATACCATCTCACTGATATCAACCAGTTGCAAACACACAGTTTTATTAAAAAATATATCATTGTTAAATATATGTCTGAATTATTGACACCCCTATGAATTCACATGAGTAAAATATTTTTTAAGAATTTAAGTATTTACATATTTAAGTATACTGGGTTGACTAGGGACTGTTTGTTCAGTCATAACTTCCTGTTTCACAGGATTATAAATATGAGGAACACATAGGCCAAATTCCCTTTCTCATTCATCACAATGGGTAAGACCAAGGAATATAAATGTAATATGTAGCAAAATGTTGAGTTTCACAAAATGGGAAAGTTGCACTAAGAAAATAGCAAAAAAAATTTTTTAAAAATGGCCATTTTCACCATCAGGGTAATAATTAAGAATTTCCAGTCATCTGGAAATGTTATGAATCAACCTGGAAGATGTTTCTATATCGTCTCAACAGACTGTGAAGAGTACGGTTCCAGTGGACTGGTGCTCAAATGCATATAAGGAGCTTTAATGTAAAAACATAATTGTGATAATGTGTGTTGAACCAACTTCAGCATTATGATGACTGAGTATAAATAAATACACAAGCTTTATCAAAAATGGAGAAATTAAAGACACTGAAAAGTCATCATCTGTTTATACATGGGACATGCACTGTTACTGTATACAAATATCCCTTCCTTCTTAAGACGTAATTAAAAACCTACGTACATATAAATAGCAAAATATTTTTTAGACGTTTATTCATTTACTAATAAAAGCTATATTTTAAAAGCATGTCCAGATTTATTGTTCATTAATAGTAATATTTTTTAAAACTGTCAACATGTATGAATAATGTGCATCAACATTAGTAAAAAAGAAGTAAACAAAAAAGGGGGGAAAAGTACTTCTTTTGTAGAGTTTGTTTAACGACGCTTGCTAGTAGTAGTAGTTCATACTAAACATTAAACGAGCATCTCCTTAGCGAAAATTTCACATCACCAATTATCCAGTTTTGTTGGTTAACAGCAGCACATGTTTTATTAAATCCATTCATTATTAGTCTTAGATTATGAGAAGCATCTGCCATACAGATACAGATCCCTGTGTTGCTATAGAAACTGTAAGATATTAGAACGAGTTAATTCATAATCGTAAACCTGTGATTTACCATCGGCACAACCGCATGTCAGAGCTGCTGTTATGGAAAATGAATAAACACATTCTGACCAATCCGATTGGTGAATTGAGCTGCACTGTGGTAAAACGAGTTTTTAATAATAAACCTGGTGATAAATGAAATGAAGAATAGTCTGTAACCCAATTACATTTTCTTGATAATGCCAATCAGTTTATTTGTTTTGCAAATAATACTATCAGGTCAAGACGTGATTAATGCTGCACTTTTTGGTTCTTTAGACACTGAGAATCAAAAGGTCAGAATGAAATAAAGGTCATATGAACTGAAAATGAAGCCTGGTGACTCACAGAGGACGGTGAGGATGCGAGTGATGGCCATAGGAGATTTGGTCACTTGATTAACACTCTCACAGCGCAGCACAGCTTTATTGTCTGCTGGCTTCACCTCCATCACCAGGGTACTACTGGCCTTACGGGTGACAGTGTCCATTTCCCAGATAGTCAACACCTCCTCATTATTCTAGGAGAGACCAAAAGAAAGAGAGATAGATTATTATTATTATTATTATTATTATTCCTTTTATGGACATTAATTGATATTTCTAACCGATGCTGTTTATTAATAATAAATACAATTCTTTTGTATCCCTGTAACTGTCCACCAAATTAGAATGAATAAGAGTGGAGCTTTTATTTTATTCAGAGACAAAGAATCAGTCCAAGAGATCTTGAAATAAACAAAGAGATAATAAAGGAAAAGAAAAAGATAAAGCAGACTGAAAGACAGGAAAAGCAAGGGATTTAACATAGCTAGCTAATTAATGCAAATTAGCATCTTACATGTGCTGTATCTTGAACCATTTGACATTATTAACTTACTGAATTGCCTGATTAATGTACACAATTTGTTAGTTAGACAGACAATAAATAAATAAATAAATAAATGCTAAACGTTCACTCCATTTAACCAAAGGCACAACTTCTGGCAAATGATGCATTAATTCAGCAAAACAAGGGAGAAAAAGTTAGCTATGAAACAGACAGTTAACTTACAGATGTATGGAATGTTTTCCTTCATAAAGAGTAAGCTGGTTAATAAAGCTAGCTATTAAATGTTATCTAAAATATCTAACCATATAATTTCTAGAAGATGATCTGTTGGTTAAGCAATACAAGGGAAAAAACATTAGTTGTGAAACCGACAGCTAATTTACTGATGTATTTATTCCTCAATGTAAAGTAAGCTTGCTAACATAGCTAGCTTGGTAAATAGCTAATAAATGTCATCTAAAATGTCTAAACATATAACTTCTGCCAAATACTATTAATAATGCTATGTGCAAAATAAACAATAAGCTATTTATCACGCAGAAAGACAATTTGTTTTTATACTTTTGGCAATCTGAGTGGGGAAAAAGACTAGCGTGAAAGAAAGATATAGCATACGCGAGTGTGTAAGTGAGAGATGGCAAGTCAGGCAGTGACTGAGAGAATAACACTTAAGTACTGGAAGGGAGAGTTATTGACTAAAAGGTGGGGAAGAAAAAAAAGACAAAGGAGGGCATAAAGGAGTAAGAAAAAAGATAGACAGGAAGAATCATGAGACAATCTCATGCTGTGAGGAATTTGCTCAGTTTTAGCCATGAATGCTAGCGTTAGCCTTTTCCTGCAGACATGGCAACTGCATTCACACACACACACAGACACACACACAATCCTAAAGTTCAACACAGTTAAAAAACAAAACAAAAAAATGGCCCTTCAGAGCATAAACATGCATTCTTTTCTTTCTGCTGCTTTTTTTCTTCATCTGGATTTTCTGGTGTCCTTGGTGTGTGTGTGTGTGTGTTTGCCTTTGTTTATATATTCACCTGTGTGTCTGAAAGCTGTGGGAATGAGTGATCGGAAAGAAGCTGCTGACTGTGAGATGCTCAGAATTTAGCATGGCCTCAAACAATAAACTGCCAACCACGGTTCTTACTCATCCGACTACAAAGCCATGCTACGGTACGCAGCTGTCACTGTCAAACATTTAAGCCTGTGGCCCTGACATTTTGATGTAGATAATACACTATTAGCTTTCCATTTCTATTTCTTAATTTGAAAGACGCTTTTATCTAAAGTGACATACAAACCAAGCGGAATTCAATCCAAGTACAGTGATGAGCAGTTAACGGTTAAGAGCCTTGCTTAAGGGCCCAGTTGTGTCTCTGTGGCAGTTTAGGGATTGCATTGAGCAAGCATTTGTCCTGTTAGCTTATGGCTAATGTCAAAACCAATCCAAGTAAACAGAGCTATGAAACCAAGAGGCCAATGTTATAGAGAAAGTACACTTCTAGAGAAAGATACTTCAGAAAGCAGGCATGAAAGCAGACACTGTAAAAATAAAAACTAAAGTTTGTGTTTACATTGATTCCTTACACCTTACGCAAGTTTAGTTATTTTATTGCAGAAAAATTTTTTGCATTTGATTCCCAGGTCATATTAACACACCTGTTCCTGATCACTAATTCTCAAGTCCACCTTTATAGTCTTTACAGTAACAAATTACACTATCATGGAGAAAGTGCTGCCACTGGTTATTCCGCTTTTACTGAATTTCCAGTTAAGATTTTTTTCTGAAGAGCAGTGTGGTCTTCAGCTAGAAGGAGAATTATCTGGCTGTGCTGGGCGCTTACTGATCTCAAACTGAGATAGGGATCAGAGTGTAGAGGCTCATGTAAACACAAGCACTCCAGAACATAGATTTCTCAATGCGTTTCCTTAGCCATATAACATTTCTGCTGAGGCTATTGTTTTGTTTTTTTTTTTAATTATTTTCTACACATTTTCCAGGTTAATTGTACAACACAATTGCATCATTAAACACCAGGATCCTTTATCAGTAACTAAGAACACATACACAGGTCAAAAACAAAACAAGAAAAATTGACACAAGAGCATCTTGGATGATAAAACACAAAACAGCTTCATGGATACAAACACACAAGAAAATGATTAATTATTGGGAAACAAGAAAGAGGTGAACACATTCAGGGAAACACTTGATAGGTAACAGAATATGGGGAACAGAAAGAGGACCAAAAAGAGAAAATAAAATAATTTTTAGCTTTTACTATTAACGATTTTAAAGAGCCTTTTGTCTGGTGATTGCTATCCGGTTGTTGTTGTTGTTGTTGTTTTTTAACTCCTGTTGTTGTTGTTGTTTTTAAGTCCTGGTTTCTGTATTGAGGGTTTTTGTTGTAATTGGGATCAGATCTTGCAGTGTTATGGTGGTTTTGTTAAATAAAAGAGGTGGCAGATAACAGATTAACAGGAACTCATATTTCCAACCTTTTTATCCAGCATGTTTGTTTGTAATATGATCCGCCATGATTAAGATAAACATGTAGTGACCTAGTAACATTCAGTCATTCTAACAAAAGGAGAATTTCTTGATTTATTTTTGGAAAAAAAAGTAATAATTGCAATACTTATTACAGAAAGGTCTTGCAGATTAGATTCCCCTACTCAACACACACTCCCTCTACCAGACTATTTGTACAGCATATACTACACTACACTACACATATTGCAGATTTATTGCACTACAGTTGCACACATTGGCATGACTGCACTTTCCTCGCAATAATCCTATTGTTCTACCATCCATCTGCATTCATATATAGTACATTTATATATTTTTGTCATGTACTTTCTTCCATTTCCCATCTGTTTAATAAATTTTATCTTTCTTGTCATTTTATTGAAATTTTATTTCACTATCTGTCGTACTATGTATGATTGAAACCCACAACATTTGTATTTAAATTAATTTATTAGGTGATTAAATAAATGATTAACCTAGAAAATTTGTGCTTAAACAATAGTTTATTACGCTAGTCATCTACAGCTACATTTCGTAAGCTATACTGTACAGAGTTTAGTAAATATAGAAGGCTGAGGGGAAAATGGTCTCCCTGTAGATTCTGCTACCCAAGAATATTGCTTTCTACTGAATTCTTTCCATATTCCATTCTAACTCACCTGTCCCCTACGGAAATATATTTTTAGAACAAGAACCTTTTGAAATCTACAGAGAGAAAATACCAAAGAGGAAAAGCAGCGGAATGACCTAAAGTCTGGAGGCCATACTGCAGTCACTGATGGCTCTTTTTCTATCTCACCTTACTCCAGTGCAGAGTAGCCAAAGGGTTTCCTCCGTATGACAGACAGACCAGCCGGAGATGGGAACCAGCATTCACCTCTTCACTCCTCAATCCGTCTATCACCGGAGCCTGAGGTGGGACTGAGAGAGAATGGAGAAGAGAGAGAGAAGACTGTGAGACCTGAGCCAATATATTATGACATTCTGACATTTCAGACTATTCTATAATCCTCTACATGGTCAGAGAAAGCACTGATAGCAGAAGAGGAGTGATAAAAGAATAAATATGATGGACTGTCTGGTGGTGGTGAAAAGGATGAAAAATTTGTTTATATCATTAATTATTCAACAGCCTGATCAACTTTATTCAAAGGCGATGGTGAAATGATCACAAACACTAGGTACTAATGTGGAAATTGTGTTTCATACATATTTAAAAAAAAAAACCAATATTTCAATCCTCAAACCAATTGAAATCAATAGCAATTTAATTTTAGTGGTCAGATTTCCACTTAAAACACTTATTTTGCTCATACTTTATGAATATGTGAATAATCCATAGACTAATACCTGACTTAAATATAAACTAATGATGAGTTAAGGCATGTCCTAATCAAGCTAATTAAAAATTTAATTTTATAAATTCATGTGTCAATAACGACCAAATTTTTATGTGTTAGATGTTTGCTAGTTAATGTACTAATTAATAAGGAACTAATTCAAAGAAGAAGAATCTAGGACATAACACTGATTTTAAATTCGAATAAATAAAGGTATCTAATAAAGGAACGTAACGCCCCCTACTCTACACTCACTATATAAAGCTGAGCACCAGATTACTAATAGTTTTAATAGTCCTTAATAGTTGCCTTAACTGTTTTCCCAATAAAATAACTAAATAATATAACAATATTCTCAGCTATAAAAACTGTGAAGACTGAAAGATAACGAGTGAAAAAAACAATTAACAACAAAATTTATTTGCATAAAAATACTACGACAGAATAACGCAAATCATACCTATAGGTAAATAAACTTAAGAAACAAAAGGATTTTAAATAAATACAATGTGCGCCTTCCACAAAAAAAGTAAAACAAGACTCTCAAAGAGCAAAATAAAATAAAACAAATCACCTTTTCGTAAGTAAACTATGTCATGGTCCAACAATGAAATAAACAAGCCCACAA
The DNA here is from genome assembly GCF_019097595.1 of Hemibagrus wyckioides. NCBI lineage: Eukaryota > Metazoa > Chordata > Actinopteri > Siluriformes > Bagridae > Hemibagrus > Hemibagrus wyckioides. The sequence continues at coordinate 7,093,447 of NC_080726.1, forward strand.
AATGTCTGTAGTCAAATGTCCTTTGAGCTACACAACACAAACACGCGTGAATGGTGGCTCTCGCACTCAATTTCAGCGGGAAACAATTGAACTTAATTAAACTGTTATCCAGAATAAATTATAGAAAACAAAATGCAAATACTTCAAAAACTTTAAAAACTTTTCCCTCGATACTATGAGCTCTAAAGGGAAGAAATCTCCACCCACTCTTTCTTTAAACAATTAACAATGACGCTTTTCACTGTAAGGGTGAAAATATACACTAATTGATCTAATTATCATTCACTGAACAAACATGTTGGTTAAAAGCACGTTTCAGAAGAACGCAAACAAAACTTTATTAGTATCCCTATCAAGCTACATAACTTTATTGCAACAGGGTTCCATACATGTTACTGTACTTACATTTATGGCACTCAGCAGATGCCCTTATTTAAGTCTCTATCAATAAATACATCGATACTGGTTCACTAGGTCAGTGTCTAAGAATACCATCAGTATTAAGACTCTATTTGGAAGTCAAATAGCAAGAAAAGCAAACAAACTTTAAAAAACCACACACACTGACTCTTGTTTAAGTACATGAGGAAGAGGTGGGTCTTTAGATGTTGCTGGATGACAGTGATTCTGTTCAAACATCTACGGGCCACAGCGTAGGTGCCAGGACAGAGAAGAGTCTTGATACATACCTTCCTTGTTTAATTTCACCCTTGTGGGTAAAGGAGCAGTGTCCCAGACTCGAGTCGCCCAGAGAATTTGAAGAGGAATGGTTGGAGAATGATTCAAAATGAGTTGAGATGAAATTACTCATTTTTCTATGTTCAATATAGAAGATCAGTGTAATCCAGTGCCATCTGATGATCTGAGGTTTGTGTACGCAGCTGCATATGGTAAATATGAACAATTTGAAATAATGTAGAGTGTGTTTGATTTGGTTTAAGTCTATGTGTCAATTAATACATTAACTAGAAATGTTAATGTTAGCTCTTTATTAGTTCATGAGTTAGCTCTTTCATGGTTCATATTTAAGTCAGTATTAATTCAGTTATTAGTGCAGGATTTTTCATCGCTTTTGTTGTAAAGTATTACTCATTTTTTTGTGTGTGTTTAGCAGGCTACAAAGGTATAGCTTTGTTTAGACAGGAAGCACAAACCAGATTTTTTTGTTGCATAGGCAATTTTTGAACAAAAAGAAATTAAAAAAGCTACTGGTCCATTTCAAGCAGTTTACCCGAGTAGGTGAAGTGTAACAGGGAACAAGGATGCGAGTAAACAAGCAGGAAATATGAGTTTAAGGAAACGGACAGAGAGAGCGACTCATTTTATTCCCTGACAGTGCCGTTAAATTGGGAGCCATTTAATGCTGCCGCTGCAGAGAGGAAAGCTCGGCCCTCTGATGAAAGCATTAAGCACTGAGAGTGAGCTGCGTCCTGGCGCTAGTCCATAAAGCAGAATAACAGATGTTTAAACAGTAATAAGGTGAGGCGGAATATGAATAAATTACAGGGTGGCTCCTGAATAAAACATCGTGCCGTAAAAACGAGTCTTGGCCTTTGTTATTGCCGACGGACAGATGAGGACCTCGCATGACAAAGTGGCGTCTCGCTCGAAATCTGGCAGGGATGGAAACAGGCATGGATTTGATGAGCCGGGTGTGCTGAGTAAGGCTGCCACGTTGGACCTCGTTTCTGCAAGATTAGCACTTAGTGTATCGGTCGAGAAGAAATGGAACTGGGAGCAGGTGGAGGGTGGGAGGTGTTAGGGGGTGCAGGAGAAAGAGAGCGAGAGAAGAAGAAGAAGGAGAAGAAGGAAGATGAAGGCAGAAAGATAATTAAGATCCGTGGGAGGAAAGCGGAGGAGACGGCTCTGCATGCAAATGGAAGGACATGGAGTGTCACAATCTGCACCAAAGTTTTAATTAATGATGCGTATGAATTTTGCAAGTTGAACGAAAATTAGCTAGCACTTGCAGTGATTTGCTCTTATTGAATGTAAAGTGATAATATAAGATGAGAAGGATATGGATTTAGATCTGTGCGAAACAGGTTGGTGGATTTGCGATGGATTTCATGTAAATATGCCCAGAGGTAGATGTAAATTATCAAAGAAAATTTAGAGAGCCTCAGCAAGTCAGTGTATGAGAGTTAGTACAAAAGAATGATGCACTGCAGATCTGAAATGCTTTAACAATATTAACAAAAGTATATGATCAAAAATTGCATAGAAAACCTCTATTCTGAAATGCGTCACATTGATTTATATCAAAATATCTGTGACGTGATAAGCGATTCTGGTGCTAATTTGCCGATAGTCCACTATTTTCATTAAGAGGTTAGTGATTGTCTGTCACTCTGACATCACAGGGAGATGCTGTTATTGCTAGCACACTCATAATGGAGTATTACAGTACAAAAAACACAAGCTAGAACAATCAGGAGCTTCTTTTCTCATTCCCTATTTTCCATCAACATCACTATTAATGAGAAATCCGATACAGAATTAGTGGAGACAGCAAACATTGGACTCCCAGAATGCAATGCAGCTATACATCACAGTGGTGCTGCGTTAGAGCAGAGACTCAAGAGTTCAGCAAATTAGCTATGTCTGAGCTGGAGAGCTTGATGGTGCTGATGGTGGTATTAGCGTAAAATTTAAAGCTTTAGAAACTGATCAGAGTGTATAGATGAATAAAGGACTAAAGCACCGCTGCATCACCCTATATATTTTGAAATAAAGTAGTCAGAAGTCAGAATAAAGCAGTGCTAAATCCTACTGGTAGAGCTATCAGAAGGTAGTCAGATGGAATTGTGGGTTGGAAATATAATTTCAAAATCCATTCATGCTTTTTTTTGTACCACTTTTCCTACACAGGGTCTCAGGGAAACCTGGAGTCTATCCCAGGGGACTCAGGGCACAAGGGCACAATCCCACACACACACGACAGACAATTTAGAGATGCCAATCAGCATTAGATACACATCCGTAACCAGAACGGCTTAAATTTAGCTCATTTGTCTCATTTAACTGAGCAGTTGAAGGTTAAGGGCTTTGCTCAAGGGCCCAGCTTGGTGATGACGGGATTTGAAATCACAACTGTCCAATCAGAAGCCCAGTGTCTTAACCACCATCATTTTCTTGATGTAAACTAAAATAAAGTAAAATACAGGCAGGAAGGATACATCACCTTTAAAAGGACACTTTAGCTACATTTACATCTATTAGTTTGGTGGTAATCTGACTCATTTCTCTATACAATTAAAACCCCTTAAAAACGAGGTGGATAACCTGTTTAATAATCAGTTTTATCGACAACTAACTGCCATGTAAGTATTTTCAATATAATAACTCTTACAGTGGAAATATTGACTATGTTCTGTGCATGACCAGTTACATTATGGCACATGCTGTTCCTGTGAGGTTCACCCAGCAGATTTAAAATCATCAACGGCAAGAGGCTGGATGATGAGTGGTTAAGGCTCTGAGATAGTGATTGAAAGATTGAGAGTTTGAATCCAGAGAGCAGTTGAGCCCTTGAGTAAGTCCCTTAACACTCAAATCCGTAGGTCATGTCCTCTGTCAAGTGTCTGCCAACAGAATCAATTAAAGACTGGCTGAATCATGTGGCAAATTGTAAGTGAAATTCCAAAGCTTGGTCAGTAGGTGTGTGTGTGTGCGTGAGAGAGAGAGAGAGAGAGAGAGAATATGCAATAAGGTATACAACATTATTTCAAGCATAAGGATATAACAGTATTCGGATATTTGGTAGACATTTTGCCGAAATTGATGCCATATATGTCTCATTAGTAACACATAAAAAATGGCAGCTGCTAGCATGCTGAACTCACATCAGCTACTGCACTGATATTTCAACACATTTATGAAGTCTGGGTAAATATACAGTAACCAGTTCACTTCCTTAGGAGTGGTAAAACTATTAGCATGTAAAAACATGCTCATATTATGACAAGATAGCTTCAGGCTAACAGGAATGTGCACAACCCTGAACTAACAATATGCTGTGTGTGTGTGTTGAGTTTCTGTTTATATCTAGCCACACCAAATTTCTATGAATTCATGTGAGCATTTATTTGAAACTCATTGTTTTTTATAACCAAGACCATGAAACACATTTCTCACCCAAATTCTAACCATTTATATTCCTGCCACTGCACATTTATTAAAAAATGTATCTATTCAGCTCATTTTCTTGTCTACTTGGCTCATTTCTTCCCTCATGCCCGAATTCAATTAAATCTAATCTGGACTTTTTGTTCTTGCAAAATATCAGGTTTATATCTCTCTTAAAACCACTCAGTGATCATTTTTCAGGTGCATTCATACCCTAAAGGTCGCTTTGTAATGCTACAGTTACTGACTGTAGCCTGTCTGTTGCTATGCTACACCATTAATGGCAAAAGCCTACCACTTTTGATATAATCAGACACTATTTTGAGGATAGATCATCTCAGCACTGAGATGACACTAACATGGCTGTGTGTGTGTGTGTGTGTGTGCGTGTGTGCGTGTGTGTGTGTGTATGAGGTACAGCAGTGTTTCTTGGGGTTTTAAATACCTCATTGCCACAACAGGGTTGAAACAAAAGTCCCTCATTCTTAGAATACCATATAGAAAACCATTTAGATGAAAGATAGATGATGATTTGCATAATTTACTATAGAAAAAAAATATTAGCTAGTCTAATCTTACCTCTCTAGCAATAGCTAGCTAACTTCACTCATCAACATTAGGCTAAGTATTAGCTTAACTCTGAATGCTACTAAAACTAGGATCCTAGCTAGCTAACATGTGGCTAATCATCATGTGTAATCAAGCTAGCTCATTGTTACAGTGTGTACCAGTAAATATGCTAGGAAGCTAGCTTTAAGTGTTATAGTGTATTTAATGCTAAGCATTAATTCTGGAGAGGGAAGTGAAAAGAAAAGCAAGTGATGAAAATGAAATTTTTAATCCACCTTTTCTTTTTATTTGGTAAAATCTGGACATAAACGGATTAATAAGCGGTGCTAAGGAACCTGTGCTCTTTTGATTGTTTGTCATGCCCACATATACACAAACTGTATATTTCTGCTCTCTTTGTTAAACCTCTCTCTTTTTTCCTCCTTCTAGTAATCACAAGTACATGTTTACAGCCCATTTGCTGTCAGGTGGCCTTTCAGATAAGCAAACTCACACTTTCTGTTATCACCTTTGGCTGTAAATAGTACAGATTAACGACACACACATCCACACACAGACATCCAGATTTCTCTCATCACCCCTACATCTCTTCTTGACAACGTTAGCGCCGCTAATTATTGTGGGGGTTTTTTTTCGCATTTTATGCACATTTTGCTAAGCTTTGATAACATCAGTGAAGGCTATTTCTTCACATCATTTACTTTATGTGGACTATCCAGTGAATTGTGCAAATCTGTGGTCTACTGAGGCTAATTTAATGCATAACAATCACTTTTACTCTCTCTAGTATATAGGTGAAGTTAATCTCTCTATACAGGGAGATCAGAGAACAGAGGAATAATATGGAGGAGATGACTAAGACTACCTACTATGCATTAGAAGTGTCTAAAGCCTGTGTACCTGGAGCACATAGTAGCCTTTGTTCTAGCTAAACTGGGGATAACATTGGTTAGGTCTCTTACTATTTTAAGAGAAAATGCTAAAAATATGAAGGAAAAATATTTCTTACAGTATACTTTCATTAAAGTCATGGTTTCCAAAGCCTGGTTGAGAGCTGGGTTCTTGACTCGACAGAGCAGGGGTCGGCCATCGTCCGAACGCTGAGGTCTGATCCTGTGGGCAGAGAATGGTAACATGATAACACAGTCTCACACTCTTACAGTTTGGTTTCCATATTCCTTATGATCATGATCACAGCTCCAGTAACTGATCCTGGCCAAAGGGAAAGCAGTTCTTTGCATCTCTGACCTGATTCATTAATGTTTGCTTCTTCAGATAACACTATAAAAAAAGTGCTAAACAATTTTTACAGCATGATGCAAACTGATGAAACTATTGCTGTGGGTGTTAATCCCATCTAAACACATATACAGAAAAAAAGATATTGTAGCTTGTAATTCAAGTTGATTTTTTGCCGCTTGGCTAAATGGTAACAATAAAAAAAAAATAAATAAATAAAATAATGTATGTATCATTAATCATCTGGGTAAATCAATGCTATTAAGACTAGATCACTGAGTATCATTCATCAGATGAAACCACTGCCACTAAAGAACTAATGAACTAATGATACTCATCTAGTAATCGATACTAATCAGTGTATTTTAACTTGTGTGTGTGTGTGTGTGTCTATTGGTAGACAGCCACATTAAAAGCGAGACTTCCGTATTGAACTTTTATTGACCTCATGGATTTCTAACCTGCTGTTAATGAGAGATCAGGAACTAGTGCTACAGGGAGGAGAAAAAGCTCGCACTGATAGAATCTCTCATTTAAAAACGCATTACACTCCAAATCAGCCGTTTCATTTGCAAATCCTGACTGGAGATTTGGTTTGGAGCGAGCTATGCTCAGTTTTCCAGGTCTATTTGGCAATGGTATATTAGATATTTAAGGAATAGTTTGGCAGGAAATCAAATTTACTCAATGTTCCAGTTATGCCAAATGTATTTCAGTTGAAATGTGTTTCAGCCCACATTCTATAGAAAGAAAGTGTGACTTAAAATAATCTATTCATTCATTCAACTTTAGTGGTTTTTAAGTGTTTCTTTATCCAAGTCAGAGTAACAGTGGATCCAGAACCAGAGTCAGTACCAAGTACCAATTCTGGTCTTATTTTGGAGAACGGATTCTGTACCAAGAGACCTTCATGTATACAATTTTGCAAAACATTACAGTCTTCAGTGAAGAACACCACTTCCTAGAGGCATAGCATACCTTTATTCAAGACTATCTGCAAACGAGGTGATTATTTTTAGCCATGCAGGCTGCTATAAAATGTGTGTCTTTTGTGATGTTCTTTCTCCATGAAAGCACAAGTCCACATATTGTAGGTGAGTTAGTTCCAGTGCTCCAGTCCCAAAAAAGTGGTTTTATAGACACTATATACCCAAAACTATAGTATGCAGGTTTTTCTTAAACTGTGGTTAAATAGTGCAGTTGTCGATTTGCGCTGTTAACCATAGCAACTCTTTCTATCTCATAATAAAACTTGACACAAGAAGGGAAGTGTTGAACAAGTTGAACCACATTTCATGGCACAGAAATTTGAGAATGGCTAGTTTTCATACGTGGTAGGCACCAGGGGTTTGATGGAAGTGGATTCCAGAAAATCATTTTCAAGGGGACTTTGGCTGGGGATTGGTTCTCTGAGCTGACCTTTCAGACTTCAAACACTCTGAGCCAAACACTTCCAAGTCTGGAAAAAGATGTGAGAATGAAAATGACCTTTATGTCACCAATCCACCTACCAGCATGTCTCATGAGCATAGAAGGGAACCAGAGAACCTAACCAGAGAAACTAACAAATCGGTTATGTAGAAATTCAGATTATACACATTTGTGAGATTTTTGGAAGCTATGATATAGCATAAAGACTGAAAAGGATTTTGGCTACATTTTCCTTGTAGGTCCTATACAAAATGGTAGAAGCAAACATGTCTCCAAATAGGTCTTGGCTTAGTGACAAATTTGGGTAAGGCACCATTCTCTGGACTTAATTTGCACTATTGATCTGAAACCATTATTTCAGGGAGCCTGTTATGACCCAACTTGACTGATGGTGATTTGGGCCATTTCCATTTCCTTTGTTTGTCAAAGCCACAAACTCACCAAGCAGGTCAAGAATCCCTTCAGCCTGAAACAAGAAGAAGTGATGTGTTCTTGTTGGCAAGGGTTAAAATGTCCCTTGCAATTGAATTATTATCCCCATATTTGTAAATCACAAAGGATTTTTTATTTCTGGTTGAATTGGAGCAGGAGTATGAGAGAGAGAGAGTGCAATATCAAATGGAAAGTGAGTTATTTATTTTACAATACGACCGAAGTAATTTAGTTTTGTAAATTATTTTTCTCTGACTTAGGAAAGGTAGCTGGCAATAAATTCAGCTTTTATTGACGTGTACACATACACTGTACAGTACACAATGAAATTCTTACTTGTATGTGCTTTACAGCATTACAATGTAGGGTTAAGTGATCTTTTTTTTTTCAGTTAGCTCTTTTAACTTGAATACATTTTAGATAACACAGCCATATTTGACGAAAGCAGCATAATTCTATTATATGCATACTTCTGTTAGAAATAAAAATAAATAAAATAAAAAGCATCATTAAAATTCCACAGACGATCACAGTAAATTTTGGAGAGAAGTGGAGTAAAGTGCTTAATTACACATCTCAAGATATTTTTTTCCCTAAGCAAGCCCATTACAACCAACTAAAATCACCTAAGTTTAAAATCACATTTTATTTTTCTTTTCGGAAATGTTCTTCAGGAGACTTTGCAATTCACCAAATGAAACTCCTAGCAATCGAAACTAATCATCAGTATTTGTAGCAGTATTCTAAAGCCTCACCTCACAGTACTTCGCCTCACTCGCTACTGTGTCTTTCTTTAAAACCTTAGTGTTGCGCCCCAATGAAAAGCATTTCTTAGAATTTTACCCTTCAAGTAAAGTTCTGAAGGACAGCTGGATTTTAAAGAAGAAGCAACATTAAAAGAAAACACGTACATAACATCAGTTTGAGTGCTCAGGAGTTTATCTTTAGAGCCTGACATGGGGGAAGGCATCGCGTCTGTCAGCTCCTCTCCATCTGAGAATAAGAAGTTATATTAGTTACCGGAGCACACTGTTCCTCTGGGCATCAGGTTTTATATTAGAAAGATATTCATTTAACATTTTTCCCCCCATATTTAAGGTACATTTTGTTGAAGTCTTTATTCAACAGCACTACAAAGGATCTCTGCAAAAGAAAAAAAAAAGGTCCTGTAAAGGTATCTTTAAGATCCAATTGAAAATCCTCTATGGTTCAAGATGCTATAAATAAAGAAAGGTATAAAAGTACACCCTGAAAGATGACTTTAGTAGATTTTTCTGAGAGTCTTGGGATTTGAACTCATACCCTTCAAATCCCAGAACTTTCAAGGAATACACACAGATTTTCAGAGCATATTTCTATATTGTCAGATAAAGACAGGCTGCATGCATGCAAATGCAGGCGAGTCAGGTTTTATTCAAAGGCAGACAAATCCAAAAGGGAGGTGTTAGGCAAAAATGGTGTAACAAAACAGGCAATTAATGGAAAAGTAATAGTCGAGACAAAAACCAAGGGTTAAGAGGTTAAGAGGGTTTTACTGTCATTTTAACCCTATATAGTTACACAGAAAGCAGAGCTACATAAAACAACAACAATAAAGTGCATGTGTGTAAACGTGCAGAAATTACAAGACAAGAAATTGCAGTACAACTGTGTACACAGACCAGCACCAGCCAGTATACATGCTACGATTGTAAACATAAACAGTTAGAAGCAGATTGATTGTATCAGCATTAAAAAACTAAAAAAGTGTGTAAAAATTGCTGTGTGTGTGTGTGTGTCATGTTATATAGGCTCTAACATACTTTAGCACTTCTGTAATATGATTAAATTAAGTGTTTATATATAAAAATTTATATAATACTAATTTGAAAATCAATTTGAAAGGCAGGTTAACTCTTTTTAAGATTATTTATTTGATTATTTACTTATTTTTACGTCTCTATAATCTATTCCTTCAGAAATGTGACTTTTTATTCAGTTGAAAGAATTTGTTGTACTTCACTGCAATAAATCTTAACAATCTTAACAGTATATTTGTATATATGGACCTTTTTGAATATATCTATAAAAAGATCCAGTATTTCCAATTATAACATCTCAATACAGCACGTTATATGATTATTAAACCAATTTGTAGAGATTTTTACTAATTTCAAACCTTATATTTTTCTTATACTGTTGGCAGATATTTTTGGTTCCTCCTAGAAATAAAGGCTTAGAACTACATATTAAGAAATAATGAGTAAATTTGTTCATTAAGGTTTTCTTTTTGCAGTGGATAAACACAGAAGTGCTTCAGTTTTACAACATGTGAATGGATGCTACAAAGCTTTTGGTTTAGCATCAGTGACTATTATTCCAGTGTTGAAAAGAATTAACAACACATCGTGAAGTGTTTTATTCTTCTGATAAGACAACAATTAACCCACTCCTACATTTTCTATTTTATTATATTTTGAATTTTATTTATTTATTTTTATTTATATTTTGAATATTTATTAAACGTTGGAGTATTTAACTGCTCACTTACTAACAAAGAACTGAGAGGATATTTATTAGAACACTCAGTGAGAATTTAATAGGATTAATGAAGAGGTTAATCTTCCAATAATAATAGTAATAATACCAATGCAGTTAACATTGTACTAATATTTGCAAATAATGTCCAAAAAACCCGAAATACTGAGCGTTCTACAGAAGAAAAAAAAGTTCCTCGAATAGTAACATTCAGAAAAGATTCTTGTAAGAGCTTCAATGCGTTTTCAGGAAAAAATAAATAAATTAATACCTGAAGTGTCATGAGGAGCAGCAGCTAATAAAAGCTAATAACTACTATGTTTCCTTAAGCCACTCCTTAGAGCATTTAAAGGCCAGATGTACCTGATCCACAACCTGAAGATATTGTTTTTCCTTCCCTGCACCAGTTATTAGACAAACTGGCCCTCAATATCTATGTGGATCTGAGGAGTCTTTATTAACTTTTATGTGTAGTTGTACCTTTAAAGAGAGTGACTTCAGCAGCCGGTTTGGCATCAGGGGCAATGCAGGTCACCCGGTAGTCCTGCCCCTCCACCCACGGCTCCGAGTACAGGACGATGGAGGGTTTCGATGGAGGAACTGAAAAACAGAGTCAATATCAGAGACCTAATGAAGGAACTGTTAGATTCTAACTACTGACCCCAGGCCTCCTCAACTGCCATCAGTGCCTGACCTCACTAATGCTCTTGTGGCTGAATGAGCACACAGCCAAGCTCCAAAATCTAGTAGAAAGCTCTTTTTTGAAGAATGGAGGTTATGGGGTAATAGTAAACTGGGATTGAATCTAGAAAAGGATGTTGAAAAAGCACACATGGGTTTAAGATTTTCATTAATAGGTGATTGGTCATATAGTGTGTAAAATGTCCAAAAGATATTACCATAAAGATATGTTGCCTAGTCTTATATCACTGCAAAGATCATGTAGCATACTGAGCCAGTTTAATAAACATAGTGGAAAAATTCAGTTCACCTAAAGTAATGTAAAAATGTCTGCAAAATGTGATTTTTTTTTCTCACAGTGAATGTCACACTTTGATCAAGGTGTTTGATAGCTATGTCTCGTCGGGGAAACAGACGTAAGCCTAATTAATTCAGTTTGTAATCAGATACCGGCTGTCAAAAAGAGCATCCGTGATGATCAGAAGACACCAGCTGACAAAATCAGTCAAAGTTTGTGCACACTTAGTCTATCCTGGCAGTATAGTAGATTGTCTGGAGTATCAGTTTGCAGTCAGAATAAAATCATAAGCGTAGTCTTCTCTATTTTTATATTTGGGGTAGGAAGAGTGTAAAATGCTCAAGCTGAACTGCACTTCTGAATGAGATATATCTCCACAGGAGAAACATATTTCAGCTCAGGAAAGTCCGTAGTTTTGTGAACTGCTGTAAGGTGTAGGTTTTTCCAGGTGGATTTCGCAGTTTGCTTGCAATCCAACATTACAGACATCTGGTGGAAGAACTGGAAATAACCTAGTGACACTTTAAGATTCATTACAATTAACATGACTGAAAATGCGCAAATTGCATCATCCAACAGCAGCCAGACGTTGTTTCCCAGCCTGCTTCTTAGCACCAGATATAGTCTTATATATATTATTTTGAAATGAACTGAAACATTGTCATCATATGGAGATCTAATACACTGAAATCGTCCACATCCTGGACTGTATTTTCATTTCAAGTGCAGAGTAAACTGATAATCCAGACAATCTACTATACTGACCAGATGCTGGACTACTGACTGGAAGGTTATGAGTTTGAATCCCAGGTCCACCAAGCTGCTACTGCTGGGCCCCTAAGCAAGGCTCTTAAACCTCAATTGTATAAAATGAGCTAAACTGTAAATCCCTCTGGATAAGGATGTAAATAAGTGTGCACAAACTTTGACTCATCTGGAATCTTTTGATTCTAACGTATTAATGCACAAAATTCACTTTGAGATCACAAGCGCAACACGAACCTATAAACGCACCGGGGATCTGATATAACAGCAGAGTAGACAGTAACTACACAGAACAGTGGGAGCGTCGTCAGGATAACTACATGCTGTAAATGTGTGACAGTGAACAAGCTGACTGTGCAAACTTCATCCAGCTGTAAACCATCGTAAAACAGCAGCCAGTTGTTAGTCCCATCCCTGCTCTCTTCACCGTACGGCTTTGGAAATGTAACTCATTACAGCATGTTCTACAGACTATATGTAGAGTCATAAGCTTTTACATCATGGTCTGATATACTGTGAACAAATCAGATTGGTCTGATGTACTGTGAACAAATCTGATTGGTCTGATGTACTGTGAACAAATCTGATTGGTCTGATATACTGTGAACAAATCTGATTGGTCTGATATACTGTGAACAAATCAGATTGGTCTGATATACTGTGAATAAATCTGATTGGTCTGATATACTGTGAACAAATCCGATTGATCTGATATACTGTGAATAAATCTGATTGGTCTGATATACTGTGAACAAATCAGATTGGTCTGATGTACTGTGAACAAATCTGATTGGTCTGATGTACTGTGAATAAATCTGATTGGTCTGATATACTGTGAACAAATCAGATTGGTCTGATATACTGTGAATAAATCTGATTGGTCTGATATACTGTGAACAAATCCGATTGATCTGATATACTGTGAACAAATCCGATTGATCTGATATACTGTGAACAAATCCGATTGATCTGATATACTGTGAACAAATCCGATTGATCTGATATACTGTGAACAAATCCGATTGATCTGATATACTGTGAACAAATCAGATTGGTCTGATATACTGTGAATAAATCTGATTGGTCTGATATACTGTGAACAAATCCGATTGATCTGATATACTGTGAACAAATCCGATTGATCTGATATACTGTGAACAAATCCGATTGATCTGATATACTGTGAACAAATCCGATTGATCTGATATACTGTGAACAAATCTGATTGGTCTGATGTACTGTGAACAAATCAGATTGGTCTGATATACTGTGAACAAATCAGATTGGTCTGATATACTGTGAACAAATCAGATTGGTCTGATATACTGTGAACAAATCTGATTGGTCTGATATACTGTGAATAAATCAGATTGGTCTGATATACTGTGAACAAATCTGATTGGTCTGATATACTGTGAACAAATCAGATTGGTCTGATATACTGTGAACAAATCAGATTGGTCTGATATACTGTGAACAAATCTGATTGGTCTGATATACTGTGAACAAATCAGATTGGTCTGATATACTGTGAACAAATCCGATTGATCTGATATACTGTGAACAAATCTGATTGATCTGATATACTGTGAACAAATCTGATTGATCTGATATACTGTGAACAAATCTGATTGGTCTGATATACTGTGAACAAATCTGATTGGTCTGATATACTGTGAACAAATCTGATTGGTCTGATATACTGTGAACAAATCTGATTGGTCTGATATACTGTGAACAAATCTGATTGGTCTGATATACTGTGAACAAATCTGATTGGTCTGATATACTGTGAACAAATCTGATTGCTCTGTTTCACTATGATAAGATTTGATTGCTCTGTTTCACTATGATAAGATTTGATTGCTCTGTTTCACTATGATAAGATTTGATTGGTTTGAATGATCTGTTTCACCACAATCAAATGTGCTTAGTCTGTTCCACCATGATCAAATGTAATTGATCTGATTCACTATGATCAATTCTAATTGGTCTGATACATTGTGAACAAATCTGAGTGGTCTGTTTCATTATGATCAACTCTGGTCTGATTCATTAAAATCAAATGTGCTTAGTCTGATTCACAATGATCAAATGTGATTGATCTGAAATCTGATTGGTCTGAAAAGCCATGATCAAATTCAGTTGGTCTGATTCATCATGATCATATATGATTTGTCTAAAATCTGATTGGTCAGATTCACCATGATGAAATCTGATTGGTCTGATTAACCATGATAAAATCGGATCCATCTGGTGTCCAAACCTGGATCCAAACCTGTGCCAAATCGAAACATGCGGACCAAAAGATCCACTGTGGAGTCCCCGAACAGGGAGCAGCCGAAAGAACAACAACAACAAGAGCAACAACATTATTATTATTATCACTTTTCCATGAGGATGCCTTTATGGGAGTAAACCAAAAACTTTTCTATTTGCTGCAGCAGTTTATGAAGTTCATGATCTATTTCTAGCTTTTAATCAATAAGAGAAGTGACTTCATACCTGTCAGATATCCCTGGCATGTGTGTGTGTTTGTGTGTGTGTGTGTGGGTGTGGGTGTGTGGAGAAGGTTATCTCCACTAGGGGGTGCTATTGCAGTGTGAGGGCCCGAGAGCTTTGTGAGCTTAGGTGCTGAGACAGATGAGATACGGCTCGAGCTACAAACTGATTTAAACGAAGCGCTCAGATCCCTCTATGTGTGTGTGTGTGTGTGTGTGTGTGTGTGTGTGGTCTCTGATGACTCCGAGACCACACTGCAAAGCCAAATAATGACATGCATTTGTAATCTCTCTCCTCCTCCCTCACACACGATCAATCGCTATATTTCCCATTTTGCTTTTCTCTTTATTCTCTGCTTCTTTTTTCTCTTTCATCACACTCCAACATCCACCTCTCTCTCTCTCTCTCTCTCTCTCTCTCTCTCTCTCTCTCATCCCTCAACCCTCACACAGTCTAACTCTTTTGTCTTCCTGGTTATTTGCTCTGCATTTTTCCCTTTCATCACTTCTCAACATCCATATATATTTTTTTCTTTTCTTCCCTTCTTCCTTCTCTCATTTTCTGTCCTACACTCTCTCTCTTTCTCTCTCTCTCACACACACACTATCAGTTGCTAAATTTTCCCTTGTCTATCTTTATCTTCTGTCCACACCCTCTTTTTGCTCCTCCACCACACCACAACATTCTAGCTCTTTTTTCCCTTCTTCCCTCCTCCTTTCTCCCCCTCTCTCTTTCTCTCCCTTTATCTCCTCTTCCTAATACTTGATGATTACCCTTTTGTCTTTCTGGATCATTCATTCTTTTGTTACCTCTTTCAGCATCTCTCTCTCTCTCTCTCTCTCTCGCTATTTCTCTATCACACACACACACACACACACATACTTAATGAATCACAGAATTATATTTTGTACATATTCTCTCCTTTTACTTCTCCATTAATGTATATCATCATTCTTCTTCTCTCCTTCACCTCTCTCTCTCTCTCTCTCTCTCTCTCTCTCTCTCTCTCTCATCCCTCTCTTCCTCTGTATTCTTCCTTTCTATTTTTGCTTTATTTCTAGCTCCCTTCATCACAGGAGCTTTTGTCTTTGTCTTTCTTATCTCTTTCTTTCTCTCCTCCATCACACTTTTTTTATAGCTTCATTTTCACATATATCCAGAAGTCTTTCTCTTTCCCTTTCTTTTTGTCTCCTACTCCCCTTCACCCTCTCTCTCTCTCTTTCATCCTGCACACTTTACCAATCCCTGCACTGTCTTTCTTAATCTTCTGTCTGCCTCTCCTTTTTCCTCCCTCATGCTCTATCAGTCACTTTATTTTCCCCTATTTGCCTCCATTCCCTTCATTCTTCTCCTTCATGTCCTCTTTCATCAATTCACAACATCCCTACTTTCTCTTCTTCCGCCTCACATTTTTCTCTCTCCTCCCTGTGCTCATGTTCTCAGGTTCATCACTTGTTGTGTCGGCGGAGGCGTCGGACGGTCGCACAAATCTTCTAAAATAAGAGTGATGTTCCTAAAGCGGGGAGGCAGTGGAGCATTTCCCCTCTCAGTTCATTCTCTCTCTCTCTCTCTCTCTCTCTCTCTCTCTCTCTCTCTCTCTCACACTTTTACCCCCTTCATTGTCTCTCTGTCTCTCACTGCAGGTCTTTATGTATAGTTCCTTCACTCATTTATTCCTATTCAGCAATTCTATCTATCTATCTATCTATCTATCTATCTATCTATCTATCTATCTATCTATCTATCTATCTATCTATCTATCTATCTATCTATCTATCTATCTATCTATTTATCGATGCCCCCCTTTTCTCTCTCTCTCTCTCTCTCTCTCTCTATCTATCTATCTGTTTGTTTGTCTGTCTCTTGAGATCTCCCTATGTCTCTCTCTTCTGAATAAAGCTTTTACTAAAGATGAATAAATAAAAATATATGACATTTGTATACATCTTTGCAAAAGCAGCAGGTCTTTACATTAATGCCAAGTTCAGGAAACTCTGACTAAAATAATTTGCAAATTTTCTTCTTTCTTTTTTTTTTGTTAACCCTGACAGAACAGTCAACAGACAGTGTGCTGAGCTCTGACAGTGATATAACACCATAATGAGGGTTTTCTCTGACCATGAATCTGAGGGAAATAAGATCAACTTTACTGATGCCAGCTGCATATCAGTTCTTATGCCAGTTGCTCAAGACCATACAAACCAATGAAGGATAAATACTGAATAAATTTAATTAACATATATCTCCTAGGAATAAAACAGAAAAAAAGTATTCTTCTTCTCAATTCTTCTTTAATGTATTAATTAGAATTCATCCTAAAGATACAAATAACAAACGTAAATATTGTAACTGAGTAAGTATTCACCCTTGTTGCTGTGAAACCTCTGAATGATTTTTATTGGAATGAGATGTGGTAAGTCTTAAATTTTTATCTTGTTAACAAAAAATCCTACGGTCTTTGAACATTTTGTTTGTTGCTCAGTTTATGGCCCCGAGTTTATCAATCTATTGTTCTTCCTAGTGGAATACCAGAGACTAGTGCATTTTTCTTCTTTCAATTCAGTTATAGTTCACAAGAGGATTTTTATTTGGAAAAACCTGGGTTCTAAATTCATTTAGCGGGACATGAGCTGTACATTTGATCCATGTTCTAAGTCAAGGGTGTCCAATCATGTCTGCAAACCACTTGTCTTAGAGTGGAGGTGTCCAATCATATCCGGAAAGGGTTGGTGTGGGTGCAGGTTTTCATTCCAGTAAAGCAGGAGCCACACCTGATTCCACTTGTTTAATCAGCTGAGCTTGGCTTTCAGTAGGCTAAGGTGTGGCTTCTGATTGGCTGAAATACAAACCAAGATTACACACCCCTGCTCTAAGGTAAGCCAGTCTGTTAAGTGTCAAGCGAATGTCAAGAAAACATCATAAACCTTTCAAATGAAAATAGAATAGAAACAGCTTTATATACCAATTGTGCTTGTACACACACACACACACACACACACACACAAAAGTAATTTGCTTTCCAGCATACATGGGCTTATGGTACTTATAATAAAAGAAACACAGAATTTTGTGCAACATCTAAAAAAAAAGATATATTAAATAAATAAATAAATACCAATAAATAAATAAAAACAATGAATGAATACGCAAATGATTAAATAAATAAATAAATAAATAAATAAATAAATAAATGTTAATGTACAAATCTGTCAGTGGTTATAAAGGGCATGATGTGGGTGTAATGTAGCCTTAGGAGCACTGCTGCCTTTAAGAAAGTATTAGTCAAATGCAGCTTTAACCCTTAAACAAACAAAAGTGAAAAAATATTAACAAATAAATAAATAAACAGTAACAAATAAACTACACAATGGAGTAGACAATAAGACTGTCACTAGTAACCTTATAGATGTCATGAATACGAGATCTCAGTAAAAAAAAAAAAAACAGGTGAAATTTTGTTGGATTTTTCAAGGCTTTGCAAGCAATTTCGTGAGTTTTTAGCGGTGATTAAACAAACTCGACATATCTGACATGAAATGATTGTCTATATGAGTACAAGCTAAATTTAGTTGTTTTTTTCAGAGGACACTTGGACATGGTCGACTTTGTCGTACCAAATGTCATCCAGAGAGTCGGAAGCTCGTGGAGCACGTACACTACCCACAAGGGTACTAATTATTATTTAGTATTAGTTTTCAGGAAATCTTCAAAGACTGTGCTGTGGATTTTTCATGCTTATGATCTTTTTACTGTAAAAAAAAAAAATTGTTATATGATTTTTATTTCTGTTTTTTTTTAAAAATCCACAACACAGTAAAACAAAGTTTGTTAATTGATTGAAGCTAAATAATAATTCAGATCTTTGTAGGATTAAGAGCACCAACCATTGAGCTCACAGTGCATAATGAAATAATCTATTTTACATATCAGTGTGCATAAGCCAGGCAGACAGAAGACAGCGAGACACAAAACTCGATTCATTAAACAAATACAGACAGATAGACAGATAAAGAAGATAAGAGACAGATTAACAGAGACAGCTGCACAGGTTTTGTCTGTCTTTTTCTCTTTCTAACGTTCTCATGATCTTTCTCCCACTCTCTATTGCTTTTTTCTTTCACGTTCTGTCAAACACACACACACAAAAAACTCAAAGACACACACACAAACTCAAAGACACACACACACGCACACACACAGACACACACACAAACAGACACACAGACATACACACCCACTGAGACACATGCACACACATACACACACACACCTACTGAGACACACACACATAGACACACAAATTCACAGACACACACACCCATTGACACACACACACACATACAGACATACACACCCGCTGAGACACATGCACACACATACACACACACCTACTGAGACACACACACATAGACACACAAATTCACAGACACACACACACAAACAGACACACACACCCATTGACACACACACACCCATTGATACACACAGAGACACACACACCCATTGACACTCACACCTACTGAGACACACACACAGACACACAAACTCACAGACACACACACAGACACACACACCCATTGACACACACACACAGAGACACACACACACCCATTGATACACACAGAGACACACACACCCATTGACACTCACACCTACTGAGACACACACACAGACACACAAACTCACAGACACACACACCCACCCAAACCCACACACTAAGACACAATCACACATGACAGACATACACACAAACTCACAGGCACAGAAACAGACACACACAGACCCACTGAGACACACACACACACACAGACACATACACACCCACTGAGACACACACACATGCAGACAGACATACACATCCACTGAGACACACACATACAGACAGACAGACTGACATAGACACCCACTGAGACACACACACACACAGACAGTTCGTCTAAGTTTTGATTTAGGTTTAACACATTAATGTAGTTTCATCACATTAAAGAATTCGTTTAGAGGGGAAAAAATTCAAATTAGCCGAATTATTATCCAGTTGATCTGTGGTACTTTCTGCTTTCCTTCCGGAGTTCAGTGGGCAACCCTGCTTTTACACTAGCGAGCGACAGCATGACAGGTGTCTGTGTGTTGTCTATGTGTGTGTGTGCTACACAGAGCCATGATTTCAGCGACTGACAAAACAACAGACAAGCATTTTGAGATTTTTCTTTTCTATTTAAATTCATACAATTCCGGTATAGATGTTTTCATTTCCACTCTCACACCTTTAGTTTCAACCTGCAATTAGTTCCTATTTACTGTTTACCCTAAAAACAGACGGATTCAGACAAAAAAAAAACAGACGGAAAAAAAAAAAAACAGACGGATTCCAAACTGGATTCAGCTTATCTTGTCATAGACACAACTCCTCATTACATGTGTATAGAGACACTGTGAAGAAAACAAGCAGCAGAGATTGTTTCTGTTAGCTAGCTAAGAGAGTTGTAACTAGCACAGTTAGTTGGAACTGCAAACTGTATTTTGCTAATAGCTAATGTGACACGTCAATAATTCAACCAGATTTATGTATTTATTACACTTAATTAACTAGTGTTTAACAAGTTAGAAGCAGATGTATAGATATAGATGTACAGGCAAAATGCTGGTTATACCATGTTGTGGTAAGTGTACATAGCTTGTATAGTTAGCTTGCACTGCATATTGTATTTTGCTAATAGCTAATGATACGTAATATGAATATGAATACCACATTTTTCTCATTAATTTACTTATGTAGTTGTTTTCATCTAGTTAGAAAGAGATGTGTGTATTTAAAACACATTGTGGAAAGTGTACATAGCTAGTATTGGTAGTTTTATTTGCTAATCTAGTAGCATACTGAATAATGTCATACTTTTTTATACAGTAGTAATTTGTGTTGTACAGACAATTTTTGGTTCTTTAAAAACACTGGAGGAAAAAGTACAAGCCAGACCCACAAGAGATCACTAGCACTCACTTCCACATCCACATGAAACATGTTACACACGAGAGTGTCTCGAGGTCTACATATATCGTGTAATCTTTCCTTTACATTTACATCCCGATCTTTATACATGCTGTCAAATATTGATAAGATATTAAACCTCGGCTTTAATTATATTCAAACTGCTCAGAAGGTGTTGATTAATTTTCTATAACACAAGCTCTTAAAGGTTTATATTAATGTAATTTTTTCTTCTAATACTTTATTGTTTCTATAGTAACAGGCTATTCACACGCTCCTCATCATCTAATAATAACATATTGGGGGAAAAAAAGCTCTATTTCCCTTTAACTCACCACGATCTGTGCTTGTTCTCTGTCTCGACATGAACGTGGAGGATATTAAGACCTGGGATGATGGACATGATTTCTTTTTCTGTTAAATGAGAACAAATTATGACTCATGCTTTTAGCATCTGCAGAAATTCTGTTAAGTAACTTAGATGAAAGAGCCTGCTGCTTTATTTGATTGTGACTTCAGATTTGAGCAGTAAATCAACCCTTTGTGGAAAAAGAAAATATTATTCATATTTCTTCTTCTTCCTCATATTATTATTATTATTATTATTATTATTATTATTATTATTATGTATTTATTTTAAATTACATTCATTTTTATTCTTTTTTTGTCTCCCCAGGATTACATGAAAGTTCCCATCTACCAGCCAGCTCTCCCCATCACAGAAATAGATAGATAGATAGATAGATAGATAGATAGATAGATAGATAGATAGATAGATAGATAGATAGATAGATAGATACTGTGAATTACCATAGATAGATAGATAGATAGATAGATAGATAGATAGATAGATAGATAGATACTGTGAGTTACCATAGATACATAGATAGATAGCTAGACAGATAGACAGCTAGATAGATAGATAGATAGATAGATAGATAGATAGATAGATAGATAGATAGATAGATAGATAGATAGATAGATATCTGTATTCTTACCCACTGTTAACACAAATAGACAGCACATAACCCGGGTTTCGCTATCTCTTTGGTACTTCTTCCTCCATCACAGAATCCAGTATTAAAGTTTTACAGTTTGTTTTTAAAGATTCTCAGATCTTCAGTGTCAGTACTCTGTTCCTGGGTCTCTGAAGTCTTCAGATCAGCTAGTCCTGGCTGTTCTATGATCTAAGCTGAAGGTAAATCTGTACTGAGGTTGTTGAACTCCTGCTGCACATCAGATGTGCTTCTGTTATTTTTTTCTTTTAATTCACAAATTACTCACTTTTAAGATATTCAATATCTTCCTGTCATATTTCTTTACATCAATGTTTTCTGTACTATTTACCATTGTTAATTTGATCTCAGCTAGTAGCATCGAATCAGACAACATTTATCGGTTTAAACGTGAACTATAAATAAATAAAATGTACCTGCTTACTGACTGAAGAAAAATCTGTAATCATTGATACAGTGAAGCTTTCAGTAAGTCGATATTTGTTTAACATTTATGGAAGGAGTCTCCAGTGTCAGTGCCTTTTAACAGTGCTAACAGGGTAGCTGTGTGAAGGTGCTGTAACATTTAACATTGATAAATCATTCACTCATTAGTAAATAAAATGAATCTATAAGTTAAAATAAGTCAACTATAAGTTGAAATTGTTGTAGCGTAAGAGAAGCACACTGCACACAAGTAACAAGAATGACTTTAAGTCTACATATGTCGCTTATAATATTCTGTAAATTTATCTCCAGATCCTGTTTTCTACTTGCTGTGAAACCTCGTTTTGAATTATAATTTAATTTCTCAGGAAGTGTTGATTCATTTTCTTTAACACGAGCTCTGGCAGTAATTCTGGCTGCACTGCAAATCCCAGGTTTATATTAAATTGCTTGTTCAAATACGTTATCGTTTCTATAGTAACAACTCATTCAGACACTCCAAACTTCTGGGTGAAAACAGTAACTTCGCTTCATTTCATGGATGCTTTAGACATCTCCGAAAACTCTATAAGAGCACAGACAGGCTGTATGTACAAATTGAAATTCACACTAGGTGGAATTGTTTTATTATACACATAACATCCAGCCATCTGGTCCAATTCTGCCTGAGTATAACTGCTCTGAGGCAGAAAAGTGATTCCGTGAGCTCATCTTTATAACATTAGAACATTACAGTGTGCCGTGTTTAGGTGGAGGTCTTTATAAATTCATCTTCACTGTTTATTTAAGAACTGAATGTAGGTTGAGGCAGATATTTCTAGAATTTGCTATAGACTGACTGGTCTAGCTGTTCCTGTTTTTTCTCTCTTGAGAAAAAGAAAGATCACCAACTATATAGAGTGCAACACCTCCAACACACACACTCCCTCTCACACACACACACGCATACATACACACACATAGAGTACAGGCAGGGGATCTGGGAGGTCTGTGTCTGCTGTTTAACGATGAGAGAGAAGAGAGATCCAAACAGACAGCTGTCAGCATACACCAACAACCCACAGCCTGAGGAGACAGCCTGACACACACACACACTTTCACACACACACTTTCACACACACACACACACACAAGAGCAGACACACCATGGAACCAGGTAACTAGCGCTCAGGAGGGATCCTTTCACACACACACACACACACGTTCATCTATAGGGATGCCAAAACAAAAACTTCAGTTTCAGTCAGCTCAGTTTAAACCATATCATTGCAGCTTTACAGAAATCAGGATGTAAATTTGGATTCCTATTCAAAACGGCAGAGCTATACGTTCATGTACAAGTAGATCTATGTTGTCATCCCAGCCATATATACAATGTGCTGTACACAGTGAGATGAAATAACGTTTCTTCAGGACCCAAGGGGCAGCATCCATGTATGACATACACAATGCTGACAGGACATAAATAAAGTGCAACCGGAATAAAAAGCACGCAGGGAGGTGGCACGGGAAACTGCAGGGGTGCGTACAAAGACGGGTAGTAGAGCATAAACTCTCCAAATAGAGCATAAATTCTCCTAACTGTGGATCTGAAAATGAAGCTAGTTGATGCCTACAAGCAGATGAAGACTATAAAAAGATATCAAAACACTTCCAACTTCCAATTTCCCCTGTCAGAAAACACTGTTAATAAATGACAGTTAATGGGAACTGTGGAAATTGTGGCAGAAAACCCTCAAATCTAACTGTCCATATGATAGCCAGAACTGTAAAGCAAAAGCATCAAATGACAGTCCTGTAACTTAAACCTCAATGAAAATATGTCAGTAGATCTTAGACATGCTGTGTATGAAAGACAGTCCAAGAATATCTCAGACCCAGACATGTTCTACAAGGAAGAGAAGTTGAAATGTATTGACCAAGAATAAACAGAGTCCTAACAAGCTCTGATATCTGCCAGAGAGAGTGTTAATGAGTACTAACTTAGTAGGGTACATATCATTCTATTCTTTTTGAATCAAATATAAATTAACACCACGGTAATATGTGCTACAAATCTTTCCATCCATTTTGTGTACTGCTTTTCCTATACAGGATAATAGGAAACCTGGAGTCGGTCCCAGGGGATAAACCCAGGTGGCACCCCACACAGGGTGCCAACTCATCACAAGGCACACACACGCACACAACAAACAATTTTTAGATTCCAGTCAGCCTACAATGAATGCATGTCTTTGGACTGGGAAGGAAACTGCAGTACCTGGAGGAAACTCATGAAGCACAGATGAACACATAAATTCCACACACATAGCTAACCTTAGAGATGTGAAGCAAAAGTGCTAACTACTAAGCCACTGTGCCTTCCTTTGCTAAAAATTTAGGTGGTGTTAAATTCTTTTTCAGTCATAAATCAACAAAATATGTAATTGGTCAAGGTTGCATAAACTTACTAAGTCTAGCTTTTTAAGAAAAACTTTTGTGTTCATGAGGAGCATCCAAATCATCCCGTCAACTCTCATCCCCACAAACAATGAACCACATGTCCAGCTACACACACACACACACACAGGGACAGATATGAGCATGCACACCCACACAGCCATCATGGGGGGGCTCAGGTGCAGGCTTTGAAGCTGAAAGCTATTGAAGCATTCCCTTTCGTCCTCCTCTTTGTCCTCTCCTTTTTGCTCATTCCCCCTCTCTTCCCCGCCCGTTTCATCTTATCTTTTCGTCTTTTTCTCTCTACTCTTGTCTCTCTCTCTCTCCACAGCTCTCCTCTCATCATTTTTCCAAGAATGAAAGAGGAGCAGGTGTGGTTGAGAGCAGACGACCGATAGCAATATCATCCCTCTTTCTTCATTCTCTCATTCCCCACATTTCTTCAAACACCGTGTAAGAACAAACAATTTTTATTCAAGGGAACAAGAAGCCGAATTGACTTAGTCCGTCTGACAATTGATAAATGATTGAGAATCTCCGCCGTCTACTACAACTAATGCACAGATACAAAACTAGCGGGAATTAAGTGTCTGAATGCAGCAGCTGGGCCTCTGTCGCTGTCACATTCGGTCTGAAATAACCAGCAAAATAGAGTAAAGGAGGTTTATGTAAAGATGCTCCAGCAGTACTAGAACAAACAAGCCTGGCCTTAGGGGTAGCATGGCTCTGTTTACTCCGATAAGATTCAACTAGATTCCAGGATTATTGCAGGGCAAATCCTTAAAGCTCTTGATACTTTCCAGTCTGTAAGTAAACCCTTGCAAAGAAGACATATCTAGTCGTGAAGACATGCTCGAGATTCATTTATTTGCAGGATTATTTCAGAATGGTATCATATCAGGAGATAAAAAGCATGTATATTAACTAACTGAGTCATACATGAATAGCCAATAGCCATAATTGTGAAATATCTTATTAACTCATTCTGTTTATTTCTTTCTTGGTTTTTACATTGTATTTTTGTACACATTACAGGTTAACCAAAATATTAAACATGCTTGTTAACTCTTTTTGTCCCAGAAGATGTTATGGTTGTGCACATGTTCAGCACTGGATGGTTTTGTCATGTCACACTACACAGTGGTGCTTAATGGGTTATATGAAAGCAGACACTCAGAGCTTTAAGGATTTATAGTTTTTACCTACTAATGGCAAAATTTTCATAGTATAGTTCCAAAAGAATTTAAAGTAAATGATGATTTCTGGTTTCTGATACACCCCAAGTGCTTGTTCATAAGCAGCTAAAATTTGACACTGTTAATTTTAACCACTAAAATTCTGTGTAATGTTATCCAACAGAGGGAAAAATACAAATCTCACACTGAAAGTCAGCATTGTCCTGACTCATTTTATATCAGACCTGCTGTGATAAAATAACTCATTTGTTTAGACTGATTGAAAATGTCGACTTCCATTCCACCGACATATTAATAAAAAAGGGTTAGGATAATTTGCAATATGAAGCCAACACCACAAACAAATTGAGACACACTTAAGATTGATTTGTGAAATAGTTTCCCACCAACACTGATGAATACTTATGCAATCGCAACATTTTGTATTGGTAAATAATTCCCCCCTCACTTCTGTACTTCAATATTCCGGGGTATTTCATGTCAAGTACGTTCACTCCACTTCATTTGTGTATTTGAAGAATTTACATTCAATATAAATGCTAATAAATTAGTTCTTAATATGTTATTACTCATTAAACATATGTTCTGACTGGTCCACTTGATTTGGATTAAATTGAATGTGGCGTGTTGAGGAAAATAAGTTCACCAGCTTAAATATTTTACTTTAAATAAGTTAGCACATTGCTATGTAGTAAAATGACCAATCACAGTCACTGAGGGTTACTATTTCAACAGATGAATGAAAAACCTTGTGGCTCTGTAGGAGGCATTTTTATTTTCCTAGCATGGTTTCGGTCAATTTTCCCTTCTGCAAATCAATACAAGGTTCTTCACCTTCACCTGATCACCTTTATCCTATGATGAAACATTTCTATCTTGAAGGGATTGATGGCTTCAAAAATGACTCTGCCCCTCATGTCCAGGGCACTATGTGTTAAATTGATCTAAAATGTAAGCGATGACCGAGAGAGTCACCAGATCTCAACAAAACTGTAGACATAGGGAAGATTTTGAAGTTATTTGGAGGATATTTGTTGTTGTCATCTAAACACCAACTGAGGGACTTTTAGGAAGAATGGGTGTTTTGAAGTTTATGGCTCCTGGGGGTCCAAAGCAATACAGTGTAAGACATTTCAAAATGGTAAAATTCACATCTAACTATTCATGTTTTTAAGACAACAGGCAAACTTACATTTCCAAATGGAAAAAATTCACCTGCTGTCTTAAAAAACGTGAATAAACCCAAAATGACTTTTGTTTAAACTTGCATTTATATTCATCTTTGAAAATTTATAAATTTTAACATCCAAAACACCGTGCCATGACAAATGGAGTAAAAGACAAAAAATAAGTTCACATAACTAAAGTAAGTCATGTTTGCTAATGTACTAATACACATTCCTACACTTCATACAATTGTTCTTTTCTAATTTGTTACTTTGGAAAAAATAAAGACAGATTTTACTGAGTTAACCAGATTAGCATAAGCCATGTTAGTTGCAAATTGTAAGTGTAAAAATGAGAATGCTAGCTTGCTAAACTCAAGCTAGTCTAGTGAGTTTTGTCATCTTGATAAAGCACTACTATCTTCCCTAAATAAACTAAAAAAAAAAAGACCTGTATACTAGCACCAGTTTCACTGAAACACTGAAACAAACAAACTAGCGGTTACTACATATGGTTTATTTTAGTTTGTTTAGTGAATCTTCATATTAGCAACTATCCAGCACCTAACCTGGAATAACATGCTCTTAGTGTTGCAGCAACAGTGCTTATCTGATTATTTATTCAGCCAAGCTTTAATTTCAAGGTATGTCTACAGGATATGCTAATGCAACTGCTAAATAGTTTGAAGGCTTCATAATGATTGCTAAGAAGCAACCTGAAGGCTAAGAAAGTAAAGTGCGACTTGGGAACATGAATTTGGTGTGGTACTATTTCATAGCAAGCAGGAGTTAAGAGCCTGATAAAGAGCCACCCGGAGACTGTAAAAAGGCTAATGAACTCTGCACTGGCTGTTTGCTAGCATGGCTAATTTAAGCTGTGTACAAGCTGAGGCTGTGTTGTTTTGAATTATGATGCCTCACATGATCTAGTGGCGGTTGCAGTAGTGTCTCAGTGACAAGAAGAAAGAAAAAGAACACACACACAGACGCACACACAGAGACGAACACACAGGGCTAACGACGCACTTTGTTAAATGGTTCTGACGAGGACCACTCCTCTTCACGACGCCTCTGTGTAGCGCCTGTGGAGCTGGCTATTGATGCAGTGGCCTT
Source organism: Hemibagrus wyckioides (assembly GCF_019097595.1). NCBI lineage: Eukaryota > Metazoa > Chordata > Actinopteri > Siluriformes > Bagridae > Hemibagrus > Hemibagrus wyckioides. The sequence goes on from NC_080726.1 coordinate 7,121,352, forward strand.
GCTCTTAGCCGCTAGCCTGCACGGGGTGATTCATCTTGAATTAGCCCATTATAAAACATATCACATGGACACGGGGAATCCAATTAAGGTCCTGCCTCATCCTTTACTCTCCGTTTCTCTCCCTTTTCTTGCCTCCCCACTCCCCTCACTAAAGACATTATGCCGTTTGTATTAGATTTGCGAAGGTAGATTTAAAGCAGGCGCGGCCAGGCGCAAGTCTGAAAGGAGCGGTAGTGTGGAGAACGGGAAATTATGGTGCAAAACAACTGGGAAATCAGCCCAAATGGATAAAAGCGAGTGCCGCCTCAATATTGGTATTATTCTGTTTTGCAGCGTAATATTCGGCTGTACAAATTGTCTCCCTCAACAGTTGATATGTACAAGTTAAAGATGTGCGGTTGTGTTAGTGGTAGCTGGTGGTACATAATATATGCGTAATATAATAAAATCCCCATTTATGAGAGATTTTGGCACAGCCATCTACAGATATATTAGATATAAAAATAAATTTCAGATACATGCATGTCATCATTATTATATCATCATATATATTATATCATCATCATCATTATTATTATTATTGCTATTATTAAAAATTAAACACAAACCTGTTTAAACCTAGCCCCTAAAAAGAGCCAAGTAATTAACACTGATATGTTTTTTTAGATAAATAGCAATATATCATACTGTATCATACTTGCTCATGCATCTTGATTATACAATGAGCTTAATATCTACATTAAAAATGGATCCAATAAACATTTAATAGATATTGATGTATATAAACAATCACTCAAACCACATCAGCCGTAAATTCAATTCAATTGTTTGTATAGCAATTTTAACAAGAGACATTGTCTCAAAGCAGTTTTACAGAAGTATAGAAACATAGAATAAAAATAGAAAAAAAAGTTTAAAGTTAACTTACTATTTATTCCTAACTTTTATCCCTAATGAGCAAGCCTGAGGCGACAGTGGCAAGTAAAGACTCCCTGAGATGATATGAGAAAGAAACCTCATTTGGGTGAACCTGGACAGTAAATTATGTAAATGTAAATAATTTAAAGCTATACATGTCTCTGTATATGCTATACTTAATGTAGAAAAATATTTCTCCTTCTTGTACTTCATGACTCACACTGTCCAAGACCGCTATACTGCCATCACTGACAATGTGTTGTTTCTAAAGTACTCCACTTATAGAGTTTGCATAACAGCAACAGAAATAAATTAGCAAAAAGTTTGAAAAAGCTAATATTTAAACATACAGAACAAACTCCATACACTTCAACTTCAGTCCTAGTTTTATTTAGCTTTTATTGCCATATTATTATTCCTGTCACGTCATGTAACGTCGCAGCCTCCGTTTCACCACAGCTGACATACATGGCCACCATGGTCTCCAACTTCCAGCAACCACCAGTCAGTCACCAGACTTTTTCTTATGTTCTCTTATTTCTCACTCTTTTTGTTTCTCACCTTTTTAAGCCTCTTGGTTTCAGTTCCTTGTTGTGTGGTATATGCTCCAAAGGTCTATGACGTTACTAAGCCATTTGATATTTGCTGAGGTTTTTGACTCCACTTATTATTCAGAATGTGATCCTGATCAGCTCCGATATTCCTGTGATTTTACCTGCAGACCTTTGCATGTTTAACTAGTGTTGTTAATGTCTGATTTAAGTGACCTGCTGTGCATGTGTCTGTGTGTTCCAATACTTTTGCATACACATGGTTTCTAACTGTCCCAATACTTTTGCATATCCCTGTTTTTTTGTGACTGCTTCAGTGCTTTTGCATGTGCCTATTTTTGTGACTGTTTTGTTGCTCCCGCCTTGTGACAATTTCTATTAAAAAAGCTCTGCATTTGCATCCAACCTCTTCGAGTCTGCTTCATGACAGATACCAACTTCCTGTTTGAGCAGAAAATTACAGCTGACAACTGCAATAAAGCATATATATCAGAAACTTGAAATGTACTTGATGAATTGAATTTAATTAAAAACATAAAGAAAAAGCAGTGAGGGAAAAAAATCATACTTTTAATGAAGCATGAGGACTTGTTACAGCTCTGTATTTGATTAGTTATTGCCTGAGATATATGGCAACTATTTCAGGGAACGACTTATGAAGACGATTTGGCGAAGGCTTGTGATTAAAGCATGTCTTCACACTCGTTCTTGTGTGTGTGTCAGTACAGAGTGATAAATGTGTAAGCTGTACTACTGGTGCAGGTGCATGCATGAGTGAGGTTCTGTTCATCTCTTACTTCTCTTACTGTTGTCAGGAAAACCTGCTTCATTCCCATGCTAAAAAAGAAAGAAAGAAAGAAAGAAAGCCACCAGTGTCGTCACAGCAACCCTCCCCCATACACCCTCCTTTCAAAAACACACTTGTTCCAGTCTCTAGCGGAGCAGACGACGCAAGAGGTGAATGGTGGATGACAGAAGAAGAAAACAGGCTTTCAATGCCCCCTGCCTAAGCCATATGGGTCGGCTCCCATCTCAGCAGCGAAAGAAGGAGGGGGAGTGAGCGGAGAAATGAAAGAGAGAGAGAGAGAAAGAGAGAGAGAGAATATTTGCACGTGTCTTTTCTTCAGGGTGAAATTGTATGGTCTGATGCCAGGCTGCTGCTTGTGAATTCTCTGTGTTGGTCGGAGTTAAGCTTTACCAGGTCCCTGACCTCAGTGCGTTGGTAATTGATTATACAAAATACTGAAATATTCAACAGGCAGGGTGTTATATTTGCAAACTATTTAATGTACCTTCACTCCCCATGACGAAGACAATCATCCAGAGGGAACATTTTTGAGCTGGAATCTGAGACATCTGCCTACTAGGGCTTCTTATTTTGATGATATTCCCAGTGACAGCTGGTCACGTTATAAGAAATGCGGAATAAAATCTTACATCTATCAATAGCTTTAATGAGCAGAGCTTTATAGTCACCAGGTCTCATTAATGACATAATAAGAAAGATGTGGGCTAAAGCATATATACCCTTAAAGACAGATTTGTTATTTCAAGTGTTACAAGTCTGTCATGCTCTACTGGATTTGTGCCATGTTGCCTTTCAATGCCAAATTTGCTTAATCAAAGGCAACTTCTTAATCGCTGCTAAGAATGTGTCAGCAAAGCAGATTGAGAAATGTCAGCCAAAATCAGAGATCAACTCTAGAGTGTATCAGTGCTTGCATGAATCTACAGTCTGGGATAGAAAGAAATCATCCCTAGCTTCTACATCTTACTATTTGGTGTATTTTTTATGGCCATTGGTGGTGCTCTTGTGCAATGGTGGCTCAAAATGCAAGACCCCTAACCCTCTCTATATCCAGGGCTGATGTATTATGGCTGACCCTGTGCCCTGACCCCAACTTCCTAACTATCTAAGCTGGGATATGTGAAGAGAAGAAATACACTGTGAATTAATATGTATTTGACAAATAAAGATGTTTGCTTCTATTGCACTTGGATCCACAACACAATTCCTCTACTTTGAGACCTCTGTTAACATTAAATAATCTGAATATATTGTTGATTTTGAAAATAAATATGTTTTTTTATATTTTTTTTCTTGTAGCTCAAACCATTCTAGCCATTTTGCTCTGATCTCTCTCATCAGCAAGGTGTTTCAGCCTGCAGATCCTCCGCTCACAGGATGTTTTTTTGTTCTTTACACCATTCAGTGTAATCTCTAGAGACTGTTCTGTTTGAAAATCCCAGGAGTTCCTAAAATACTCAAACCAGCCCATCTGGTATCAACAGCCAAGTCACAGAGTACATATTTATTCCTTTTCTGATGTTTGATGTAAATGTAAACTCTTGATGCATATCTAGAGGATTTTATGCATTGTGATATTGATTGAATGATTGGGATTTCAGAAAGGTTGTGTGTAGAATAAAATTAAGAGACTAGAACATCCCTCCCTAAAAATATTACCATGATGGTAGGTACCATGGTATTTTTATTGGTACCATGTCAAAGCATTTCAGAAATCCCATACCAAAACATAGCAAGGCATTTTCATGCATGAATTTCATAATGAATTTCATGAATATAACATGAGTTACCAGTTTATTAACAGTTTGTCAGCCACCTTCAGGTCTGGATGCATTAATATAAAAAGACATCTCAAGACAACTGTAGAGCAGATATTATTTGGGTGGTGGATTCATTCTCAGAGCAATGACACTGACATGGTAATGGCATGTTGGTGGGGTAGATCCGGACTGGCTCATTGAGCACAGAAACACTTGAGTTGTATATGTACAGTCTAACCTTTATGTTTATACCTTTTAAAAATGGCTAATGGGTCTTTCTACAGGGTAGACCTATGAAATAAAATGGCAAACGTTCATTGTTCAAAAGCATGGATTAAATGACTGTGTTTAAAAGATAGCCACAGGACATATTCATATAAATATTAAACTGCTTTTTATTGTGGATGCAAATCGAAAAAAGCTTTATTTCTAGCTCTATAAGCTCTAACTCTGTTTTACGTTCTTTTTTTTTATTTCCTCCAAGACACTATTGAGCAGTTAAGAGCAAGTAAGAAAAGGGCAAATGCATTAAAAGCACATTAGAAGTTGTGAGAAATCCTGGATTCCTGTCTGTGAGGAGTTTTACATTATCTGCATGTCTGTACAAGTTTTTTCTCCAGGTTCTCCAGCTTCCTTCCCACCTCGCAGATGCATGCTGGTTGGTGGATTGGCTACACTTAATTGCTTTAGGTGTGAATGGACTGACATCCTGTCCAGGGTGTATTCCTGCATCACTTCCAGTGTTCCCTGACCAGGATGAAGCAGTTACTGAAGATGAATGAATAAATATTGTTTGGCTAATGTGACCTGTAGTCAACTCATATCCAAAGAAATGAGATAAATAGCGTTAAAATCATGAGAGGAGATGCAACACTCATGAGTTGTCTTTAGTAACTGTTTCATCCAGGCCGGTACCTGCATAAAGCTCACAGCATTGTCAAGGATGTCTCTCATCCAACCCATAAACTGTTTAAACTCCTACCCTCTGGGAAGAGGTTCAGGTGCCTGTGGTCCAAGACCAGCAGGCTAAGAAACAGATTTTTCCCAACAGCGGTCTACTTACTGAACTCTTCAATAAATATATTAGGCCTCAAGTGAACATTTTGTCCTCAAAGTTGATGTGCTAGAAGCAGAAAAAATGGGCAAGTGTAAGGATTTGAGCAAGTTTGACAAGGGCCAAATTGTGATGGCTAGACGACTGGATCAGAGCACCTCCAAAACTACAGCTCTTGTGGGGTGTTCCCGGTCTGCAGTGGTCAGTATCTATTAAAAGTGGTCCAAGGAAGGAACAATGGTGAACTGGTGACAGGGTCATGGGCGGCCAAGGCTTATTGATGCATGTGGGGAGCGAAGGCTGGCCCGAGTGGTCCGATCCAACAGACGGCAACAGACGAGCTACTGTTGCTAAAATTGCTGAAGAAGCTACCTAAGCATTGTTGCAGACCATGTACACCCTTTCATGGAAACGGTATTCCCTGATGCCTGTGGCCTCTTTCAGCAGGATAATGTGCCATGCCACAAAGCAAAAATGTTTCAGGAATGGTTTGATGGGCACAACAACGAGTTTGAGGTGTTGACTTAGCCTCTAAATCTCCCAGATCTCAATCCAATCGAGCATCTGTGGGATGTGCTGGACAAACATGTCCGATCCATGGAGGCCGGACCTCGCAACTTAGTGGACATAGGCTCTGCTGCTAACATCTTGATGCCAGATATCACAGCACACCTTCAGGGATCTAGTGGAGATATATATATATATGTATATTCTCTGTACAGTCACTCATATATAGATATATCTATTTAGTCTGTAGATCTGCATTGTATGTTTATATTTCACTACTGCTTTGCACTTCTGGTTAGATGCTAACTGCATTTTGTTGCCTTGTACCCATGTGCAATGACAATAAAGTTGAATCTGATCTAAAAATCTAAACTTCTGGTGAATTGTAGACAATCAGATGGGTGTATAACCAATGCAGACTGATTGTGTACTAGTGTAAGCGTATTAGTTCTGGGTTGTCTCCTGTAGTCCTTTATTGTATGTAGGAGCATTGTAAGTTTCATTTTACTGTTTTCTGTATCAGCTGTATAGGGTTGAAATGACATTAAAAGCTTCTTGAATTGATTTTGCAGCATGTTTGCTGGCTAGATGACATCATTCTGCTTTCTATCCTCTGATGTAAGCCTAGTACTAGAAAACTCAAATGCCACGTGCTCAAGCTGTTCATGTATTAGCATGTTTCTATGACAATACATGATTAGAATGTATTGAATCATCTGAGACATAAAGGGTTAAAACCAAATGAATAAAGAATTTGAGGAAAACTGCTGCATTATATAGGTATCTAATCCCCCCACATAAACTAAATATAGACAAGCAAACCTGAGGAATCTTTTCCTGCATCCTAATTTATTTAAATTGTGTTCTTACTCTGCTCAAAAACCCTAATGCTGCAAAGGGTGCATTGTACCAATTACATGGAAATGCACGGCTCAGCACGAAAAATCAGCAGGCTAAAGTGCGTCTTAGGTGAGTAGGGGCAGGGATGAGTGACCCACTTCCAGCTGAAGCATCAGTTAGCTGAGTGAGTCAGTTAGCCATGGATTAACGTAGGCTGATAATTGGTTATACAATAGCCCATTATATTCAACATGCAGTATATGTGTGTTTTGGATATTTAGTTACAGTCTGTAATGCAGTTTGTGCACTGCGATGCTAATTCTATTTAAAAGGAGATTTTGTAAATGAGGTCAATGAGTTTTCCCTTACGCTCACCCAAGCTCAGGTGTATATATGTGTTATGGGAAGTGGTAGGTTAGTGGTTAAGGTGTTGGACTACTGTGCAGAAGGTTGTGAGTTTGACTCCCAGTCCACCAACCTTCCACTGCTAGGCCCTTAACCCTCAATTGCTCAATCATCTAAAATGAGTCAATGTCTACAAATGATTAAAAAAAGGCATACTGCAAATTTAAAGCATGGACGCAGTTTTTACTAAAATGAGAAGTGTGAACAAATCTAAAGTAAATAAAGTGTAAAGTGAATATTGTATTAGAAGTCATGTTGTATGATTAAGCTTAAAAAATAGCATGGAAATCTACAAATAAACATATTTCTTTCCCAGTAAAAAACTTTTTGATGGCTTTGCAATAATTGGTGCATGAAAACATAATACAGGAACATACTCAAGCCAATGAGGCACAAAATAATATACCGTGATCAGGAAGGTGGTTTGCCCAGGGTGATGCTTAGCCATTGCACCGACTGTGCTGACTCTTGCAAGTATCACTAATGCTGAAATCTAGACTGAATAATTTCTTATAATGGAAAGCTACATTTGCACCATCTCTTGATTCTTTGAGATTAAATCTAAGGGCTGGCAAAGGCTGATGGAAGTCAGAAGGGTAATAGTAATACCATAGTGTCCTTCAATGGCCAGGCCCCTGAGCAAGCCAGTTAAAAGAAAAAAATCATCCTGTAGCACATTACATTTATTTCATTGAAGTATTTATGGCATGGTTTCTGGATGGATTCTGGTGCTAGTTGGTTTGCTGGTTCTTTTGTTCTTCCTGTGAGAAGTTTGCAATTGCTTGCCATGCTGATGTCACAACATATGACAAATACAACAGTCTCAGTCTGAATTCAATGAGTCAAGTTCTGCTGTTATTTCCTAAGATCAAGATAGCAAGAGCTTCTCGCTCTCCATTTTCCAGCACTGTTCAATGTTGCGTTAATGAGAAATGTAATGTAGATATACAGCAGTGGAGACAACATATCTCAAAGTAGGACACAAGTAGAAAGTTCCAGAATGCAATGCAGACAGACAGCATATGTCAGTTGTAAAGAGATTTGGTTTGGCTAGTAAGTGATCTTCACAATGGCAAATGTGATGGTATTGCTTGGCAGTATTAATACAGATGATGAGGTGAGAGAGCTGGACAGAGTAAAAGACTAAAGTGCTGCTGCATCGCTCTCTTTAGGAATAGGTTAAATTCTACTGGTGTTACTTATCAATTTATTTGACAGCATTGTGGGTAATAAATGTGAATGAAAGAGGATTAAACTCAACTCAAATGAAATGCCGTTGAAAATGAAAGTTATAAAGCTTAACATGCAAGCTGTTCTGGATGGACTTTTCCTTTAACCCTAACCTCTCTGGTACTCTGACCCTGTACTTCTGTTTATGTCTGAGAAAGCACATCGGGATATATAAAAAAAGAAAAAGGTTTCTGTACTTGCCAATACATATTCAGTTCTATTCTGAGCCTGGATGATCTGCAGTGTTGAAAATGTTATGGCATCCTTCATAGACAAATGACTTCTACGAAATACCAGTGTGTGCAGCCTTCAAACTTCCATGCTGACAGTTAAAAATTGATCACGGCCATCCATAGCCTGGCAAAAACCATATAATACAGTGAATATTGCTAAATAGGCTGCAATATCATTATGTAGACAATGGATAAGTCATTTGACAAGACAGAAAAATAACCAAGTGTGAAATCTACGGTTTCTTAATCAGCACTTTCTTTTGGCCTAACCACACACACACACACACACACACACACACACACATATATATAGTCCCATTGCTGAGACTCCATCCTGCACACATGCGCACCCCATGCCTCATTAGGATCCCAAATGTAGCCGAGAAGGAAAGTGATAGGCCCAGGTCTGGTGCTGTGTGTCACCTTTTCGATATGTGCAGAGCCATTAGTGGTCCAAGCTGAGCTATCTGTCATTGCTAAGGATGACCGTTGCTTCTCAAGCATAACCCCCCATCCTCACAGTGAGAGCACTGGTTCTGCTTACTTTGCACATTGATCCACACAGTGCGTGAGACGATGGGATGACTGGTTTCGGAACGGCCCACCTGGCATTCGTAGGGGGAATCGTCTTCCAGGCGTATGTCTTCAATCTGGAGATGGTATTGCCCTTCAGGGGAGAGAGAAAGAAAAGAAAGAAAGAGAGAGAGAGAGAGAGAGAGAAAGATGTAGGGTGAGTTTTTTTTTTCTTCTTTCACAAAATACCTGGTGTAAATGTCATTAAATAGTCATTTAACTTTAAGATTAAAGCTTAGTAATAAGATGGTTATTAGTAAATTCCACAGAACACTGGATGTTAAATTCTTGGTCAGAAAGTGTTTCTATAGTAACAATTTACCCAGGGACTTGTATGGCAGAATTTAATAATATAAAGATCTACAACAAATGTGTTTGTTATTCAACAGAGATTCATAATCATGGGGAATGCTTATTTAATGTTTATGGAAGGAGTCTCTAGTGTCAGCACTTTGTATCAGTACTTTCTCAGGTACATGACAAGCTGGGTCATTATTTTTCATCCATTGTTGATTATTTTCCCATAACCACACACCCCAGAGTGTTTATTCCATGCTTTTTAAACGTATAGGAATCCTTCTAAAGTGTTTGTCAAATAGCATCTCCTAATATGCATTACTGAATTTGTACAGGATGTTCGTTTAATATGAGCAATTATTGCCACTAAGGGAAGACTTTATTCTATTTGATGTTGTCCCATTTTTTTTTTCCTCTCTCTGAGATCCATATATTATTTACAAGATGAATATTGTGCCGCCAAGGGGTTAGTTCACTCCGACTCGTGACGATTAATGGCTCCTCTGCAAACTCTAGGCATGCTGTTTGAGACTTGAACAATTTTTTCCCTCTCTCTCTTTCCCTTCAGAAGAAAACTAACATGCAGAAAATAGTATCTTAGTATGACAACCCACTGCAGCTGGGAAAAAGGAGGTGTCAACCAAGCTGGCAAGATAATTAACACCAACCAGTAGCAATTTTCAGATCAATGCTATCATAGAAGGAGAAGAAGGCACTTTAAAATTATTAATTATTTTCCACTCTCTTGGAGTTGCACTTAGTAAATGCTGCAATGATGTTTGTGTCGAGGATGACGGGGAGTGTGTGCTTGTGTTTATGTGAGAGCAGTAATTATGCTTCTGACATCCAGCATGCTAGGCTGACAAGAAGAATTTCACGTGTTCATATTCTCTCATCAGGGTGTGTGTGTGTGTGTGTGTGTGTGCCTGTCTGTCTGTCAAAGTTGAACCCCACTATAGCTATGTGAAGTTATTTACAAGTGTATTTATAATACCTCATTTATACACTTTACCAAGGAGCATTGCTTAATGTTGCATTGTTCTGCATTACATTGATCATTTTCAGATAAAGTAAGTAAGGACTATTAAAAAAAAAGTAGAATAGTATAGTCGCTTTGGTCTTTATTGAACAGACGTGTGTTCCATGGCCCTTATTTAGCCTTGGGTTTAATTGCTGATGGCTTTTTATAGACGCTGCCTGCCACACCTGCTACACGCACCATGACTATTGAGTGCTGTAACCCTCCAAGCAACAAACTTAATTTCCCCTTATTTAACCCTAATGGTCGCTTAGGATAGCAATGATTCAGCGGCGGTTTTTGTGCAGGCGCTCGAGCTCCAAAAAAGAGCTGCTCATTTCTCAAAACCGGATCCCGAGAGCGTAAATTAGAACCTTATTTTTTTTGTTAGCGCTTCACAGAGCTGTTTGTAAAAAAAACAAAAAGCTTGTGAGTCTCAATGTTCCCATAAATGTCTCCAGCACACTTACATGAATGTATTACTAAAATATCCATTATCACCTATCAATTCCAAGTCAATTTCCAAAGTTAAAATAAATACTTACTTAAAGGAGGATTTCTTTTGTAAAAAAGCATGGAAGTGTCCTGAAAAGTGCACTGCATACATTTGCACTATATGCATGTAATAGATGTGTACATACTGGACATTTACTGTTCTACATCTGTATAGTGTTCCACATACAAGTGCTCTATATAGCGTTTTACATACAAGCACACTATATAATGTTCTAAATACAGTGCAGGGGCATGTACTGCGTGTTCTACATAAATGTGCAATGTAGTGTTCTACATAGAAGTGCACATAGATTCATCAGCATATGTACTCTACATAGGGATGAACTATATACAGTGTTCAACATAGGAATACACCATATATAGTGCTCTACATATAGATACACAGTATATAGAGTTTTTTATATAGGGGTTGTACTATGTATTGTATGCTACATAGGGATACATTATATATGGTGTTCTACATAGGGATACACTATATATAGTATTGTACACAGGAGTACACTATATATATTGTATGCTACATAGGGATACATTATATATGGTGTTCTACATAGGGATACACTATATATAGTATTATACACAGGAGTACACTATATATATTGTGTTCTACATAGGAATACACTCCATATAGTATTCTACATAGGGATACACTGTATATATATATATATATATATATATATATATATATATATATATATATATATATATATATATATATATATAGTGTTCTACATAGGAATACACTCCATATAGTGTTCTACATAGGGATACACTGTATATAGTGTTCTACATAGGGGTACACTATATATAGTATTGTACACAGGAGTACACTATATATATAGTGTTCTACATAGGAATACACTCCATATAGTGTTCTACATAGGAAAGCACTCCATATAGTGTTCTACATAGGGATACACTATATATAGTGTTCTATATAGGGATATACTATTTGTAGTGTTCTACACAGTAATGCACTATATATAGTGTTCAATATAGGGATACACTGTATATAGTGCATTCTACACTTTATATAGATTTTTTTTTATAAGGGATTACATTATTTATTGTGTGCTACATTGGGATTGATTTTATATTGTGTTCTATATTTGGATGAACGATATGTAGAGAGTGCATTCCTCATTTTATTATAGCACTTCATAGGTATGATAGACATGTGATAGTGATGTGCCACTTTGCAGGTGTAATTACATTAATAGGTATATTAGTAGTATTAGCAGTATTAAGGGGCTTAGTGGTTAGCATGTTTGGTTAGTCTGACTGGCTTCTCTAAATTGTCCATAGTGTGTGCATGTGTGCTATTGTGTCCCGCAATAGACTGCCACCTATTCTAGGGTGTACACTGCTTTGAGCCACAAGTCTCTCCCAGTGACCTATAGTGACTTAAGCGGTACAGAAAACGGATGGACAGATGGAATAAGCAGTATTACCGAAAGTAATGTACTTAGAGAACGGGGTTAGCCTGATGCTTAATTGCATTATGTTTTATAGAGGCTTTTCTTCTTAAAATTGATGAATGCTATGAATGCTTTTCATTGTATTTTTTATTATATTACTATTCAAAATAGAGCTAGAGTCCAGATGGCAGATTAGTTAATGGATTATGGACAATCCTGTAAATGACTGACTCAAATAATGGCACATAGACCATTCTTGCTTTTGCTGACTTAGAAATATTTTGGAAATTGGATAATTGATTGTGTATTCATTTAATTTTTAAAGTAATCATATAATATTTACATTATCTTTGCATAAGTTCAGTTAAATGTGAGACTAGTATAGGCTTTTCCTACAAGGCCTTTTGCATTTCTGTAGCTATATTCATTAGCTAAGTTAGTGCATGAGATGTTATATTGAGATGTCATATTTGCTTGGTAATGATAAGATTAAGACATCTACACATCCTGAGATTGAACGACATACTATTTCTGGACTAGTGTTACAGTGGTAAAGATAATTTATCAACATGAATTAAGAAATGTAAATAGGGCAAAGTAGGTATATAAGGGTTTACTGTTTTTATTTAATAAAACTGAAATTTTGTTCCTGCAGTGTCGTTGGGAAACTACTTTAATAATACAGAATAGTGCATAAAAAAATAATAAATCATTAAAAGTGGTATTTATGTGGGTAGAATGTAATTAGATTAGAATTAGTCATGAGGCAGGAACTTAGCGTGCTGTATTGTATGCAGACGTATTCAGCCATTGTCAAAGAATTAAGTAGTTATTCAGAACAAGCCTCTGCAGTAGGAAATAGCAAGAATTATGATCTAAGTGGCTTTGACCATGAAATCATTGTTGGCACCAGACTGGACTAGAAACAGCTGAAACAGCTCCTGGGACTCACAAAGAAGTCTCAAGAGTTTATTGAAACTGGAACAAAAACAGAAAGAAGCATCCAGTGGGTGGCAGTTCTGTAGGTTCAAATGGCTTGTTAATGAGAGAGATCGGTGGAGAGTGGTTGACAGGAAGGCAAAAGAAAAAAAATGTTACAATAGTGTTGTGCAAAAGAACATCTCTGAATGAAGTACAGGATCACACAGGGTCACTCATGTCAGCTAAATTTATCAAAGTGAGGCTAGTAGAGCACAGGCTCGCTAAAAAGGACTGCTGATTGGAAAATTGTTGCCTAGTCTGACAAATCGTGTTTTCTGCAGAACCATACACTGAATGCCGTGTAAACAACATGAAACTATGGTTACAGCCTGACTTCTTTTAACCGTTCCTGTAGCTGGTGGCAGCCTGCTTGAGCATTAGTTCTGACCTTTTATGGCCACAGTCTATCAGTGCTCTAATGGCTACTTTAAGCGCTATAACCTACCATGTAACAATCATGTTATTATAAGATCTAAAGAGCCACAAACTGTAGATTATTAGATTCACAAACATGACACTGAATTCAGTACCACAATGACCACCACATTCACCAGATATTAATCTGATCGATCGCCTTTGAGATGTAGTGGGATGTGGGGTTCACTGTGGCCAGTGAGTGTTTACACAGTGTGTATCCATGAAAATAAGAAAGTAAGGTCAGATAATACATTAAAAGTAAAAGAAAAGTATTAAAATAGATGAAAAACTAAAGACAGAGTGACGTCTGAGGCCAGTAAGTAAATCATGCCTATATAACACTTAATCAACAATTAATCAACAGTTATCTACCTACTGTGTAGAGCAAAGAGAAATAAACTCTATTTCTGGAAAGGAAACTTCTATTGTCTCAATTATAAATGTCAAACTAGAGAAAAATTTATTTTATATTCAAAATAATGTATATTTATACTGTATATTCTGTGAATGTCATTTGTCATGTTAATGAGGAAGTCCTTAAGACTATCTAATATCAGAGAAAGGTTTTAAGCTTTACCTCTGAGTTTTACAAAGCATTAACTTTGGAGACTCCAGAACATCTCCTCACAGAAAACTTTATATCAATCTTAACAATCTTAGACATGTTTTCCCTTCAAGTCCCTGAGAACTTCTAACTAATCAGAATCAAGAACTTAGTAGTGCTGTGGTATAGCAGTGCACGCAGAGTGTTTAGAATAGGAACCTATAACACAAGCCTATATAGTTTCATACAAATTTATGTACTACTTAATTTTTAATTCAATAATGAATAATAGATATGATTACAAGCAAACAACTTTACGAAACTCTGGGTCCTCAGCTAGCCCGAGATGGCAAAGCTTTGACCCGTTGAGCCCGGGACCCATCCACTGCCAGCTTACACTGGATAGTAGGATGAATTACAGCACAATATAAAACACTCATCAAAGTCTTCATCACGTCGAAGTAGTTAAGTTTCTATGGCATATTTTTTCATATAAAAATGTACTATGCATGAACAGAATTTTAGCATAAAATAACCGTTTTTTTCCGTCTGCATATGTTTAGCAATTGCCACGGTTTCTTTTCTCCATCTCTCCCTGCTTCTCACCTCTGTTCTCATCACCAGTCATGGTGTAGCGTGGGTGGCCGGGCAGAGACCTGTGTGGCCCCAAAAGCAGGCCATCCTTCACCCACTGCACGGTCCCCGAGGCCCTCAGCACTTCACACTTCAGCAGAGCCGTGGCTCCAGCCCTCACGGTCACGTTCCTCGGCTCGGTCTTGAACGCCTGCTGCCCACACACGCCTGCACAGGGCAAGAGAGAGAGAGAGAGAGAGAGAGAGAGAGAGGGATGAGAGTGTAAAAACAACTATAAAATTCATCCCTTCCATCCAATGAAAGTTGTCTTATAATGAGTTTTCAGACATCTCTGGATGTTTTGGTTTGACTTGGCTGCAAGATGGTACATTAGATCCTATAATTACAACAGCTGCAGTGTCATGTACATGTTATCTCATTAATTGAGTTCTAATCTAAAACGTGCTGCCACATGGCTTTATGAGTCGACCAGGAAATGGTGTGCAAAACATTCCCAAAATACATAAATTCAGTGGCTCCTTAGACATCCGAATACACTTTAGTACCATTAAATTACTCGTATTAATCATGGTCATGTCTAGTTACGGGAAAGTCGAGCAGGAGGATATTCAGCTTTGTCCACAGAGAAAAGAAAAAAGCCTATTGCTTTTCTCTAAGGAGTGTGAGGATCCACTTATGGCATTACTATCCCTCATCCTAGTGTATGTTTTATTGATAGCAGATTGGAAGCAATTCCGCCTTGCAAATGAGTCAATAAAGTAATTACGGTGAATTAAATGTCTCCTCGGCAGGGAGGATAGGCCAGGGAAAGATAGTAGGTAGCTTCCTCCCCTCATCGTTTTCCTTCTCAGTCAGTGTACCACCAAGCCAAGATTCACAGAGAAGAATGACGGCCGAGTGTTGGCGACTCCTAATTCATCAAAGCCTCGGCTGTTCCTCACTGATCTGTCTGATATTTCACGACTGTGCAGACTGTAGCTCAAATCCGACATATCCGTCATGAACATGATATAAACCTATAGGCTATAGGCTATAGCTCAGACAAAGGCTGACTGGGTATACAGTAAATACAGCTTCAGACAAGGATTATGACATGTGTCAAAGAAAACTAATAATGGTAGCTAATAATGCTAATCCAGTTTTGCTGATGCTTACGGCTAAGGTGTTCAATCAAAGTACGTATTTTTCATTCTTTTTGAAAGCATCTCTAGGCCCTCTTTTGCTACATATAGTATGTCTTATCGCTATAAATCATGGTTTTTAAAACTGCACAATATCTTGCAGCTTCGCTTATATATAGCGCTTCATGTATCTTCGTGTGTGTGCTCTAGGCAATGTTTCATTAAATCCTCAAAGAAAGTACAATGAGTATGAAAATAACTCTGAGCAGTTTCCACAAGCATGAGAACGAGGTCACATCATGTGCAAAAAAGCACAGCTGGGAGCTTCCATTTGATCTGTGCTAGTTAGCATGCTAATAAATAATGAAACTGTTTGTGGTCTGATATAGCTAGTTGCCAAGCTAACCAAAGTTCAAATTTTCCACTTTGACTGTTAAATCTCAAATTGGATGTTAATATTTACTTGATTAAAGCAGGAAAGTGAAAGAACACAGAAGAATTAGCATTATCTAATTAGCATGGGCCTAAAGTTTCAAACACAAATCTAACTATTGATTGTCTGGTGACATTTAGCACAGTAAGAAAGTTTTCTGCACATTGTATCATTTAGTACACTTTTTTTCTAAATTGTTTTTGAACTGTTGTAAAGATTTGGATGACCAAAAAATAAAAAATAATGAGTGTTTGCTCAGAAAGCTGTGTATTAATAGTTTAGCTTTACTCTGAGATAATGAAGAAGAAGAAAAAGAAGTTTATTTGTCACATTTACATCACAGCACAGTGAAATTTATTTTTATTAATTTTTTGCGTATTCCAGGTAGTTAGGAAGTTTTGTCTGAGCACAGGGTCATCCATGATGCAACACCACTGGAGCAGAGAGGGTTAAGGGCCTTGCTTAAGGGCCCACCAGGGGCAGCTTGGCAGTTCTGGGGCTTGATCCTCCAACCTTCTGATCAGTAGCCCAGAGCCTTAAACATTAAGCCACCACTGCTCACTCAAAGAGATACTGACAGGATCATAGACATTTATGGATCTCACAAACTTCAAAAAAAAAAAAAATCACTCCTATGTTTTTTTAACGAAATTGGAGGAAACCAGAGAACTTGGTGGAAACCCATATGTAAGGAGAACGTGAGATTCCAAGTCTACCAAGTCAGCAAATGGAGCTTAGGATAAAACAGGAAGCTGTGGATCTGTGAGGTGTTGGAATGCCACCCACTGTGCCATTGTGACACCTTTATTCCTATTTTATGCCACATTTGGCACCTACATGACCAATAATAACTCATTAGAGTAATAAGATTCATGTAACATAAACGAACATTTCCTGGAGCTTAAATCTGGTATGTCTTTGCAATTCTTTTGCTTCTGGCCATTAAAAAAAAGAAAGACATAAAAACACTTTCTCTGTTTGGCCCTATAATTATTCATTAGCTGAAGGAGACAGCTCTGTTAGCTGTGAGCTTTATTTGCATATATAGTTCAAAGTGTGACTTTAGCAGTGTTCTTCAGGATCATTTCATCCGATCAAACTTTTTTACACTGAAATATTCAACACTTATGTGATGTGATTGTAGTTTACTCATCAGACCCAATCAATCCATCTCCCTAGAGCTTTGTGTATTAGCAAGACTTTCCAGCTCTTAAAGCAGAGGTTCAGGCAGGCCCACTCTGCTGCGCTCGGTGGCCTGGGCACCGTCACATCAAGGCTGCATCAGTCACCTCACGTCAGACTGGAAGGGCGCGATCGGACTCGAGCGACAAGGCGGAAAACACATTAGCATAATGTTTACATAAATGAATACGTAAACACGGCCGTGAGATAATCAGCGTGGCGAGTTTAAACGTTCGCATCACGATGCTTTCTCCCCTTGGCTGCCCGAGAAGAAGAAATATGAGAGGAAAGACGTGTCAAATCCTTGCCAGGCTCTGATTCCTGATTCCCGACGCGCTGCTTTGACATCTTATTTGAGAAAGATAATGGCATGAGATTAAGTTGTTTGGCAGAATCTGACTTTCAATCTGAGCTGGGCGCCGCATGACTATGGGTTCAGAACGGAGAGTGTTACTCCTAATACAATGCACGACATCTCATTACCCTGTGGCTATTGAGGTCTAAATATGCATTGCATGTAATCGTAATAATCACCTTTGTGTGCCTGCTAAAAGACAGCAAAGGTTGGTGATTAGCTTCATTTAGAATTCGAAAAACTGAGAATTTTGTCGGATCATGAGCCTTAAACAAGCATTTGTCCTCTAAACGAAGATGTTTGTTTTCCTTAAATGCTTCACATTTTCAGCATTCCAAGTCAAACATGCCCAAATGCAGACACTAAATGTGTTATCTCTCTAATTAATGTCTTTGCTCAGCTATCCATTTTCCCAGCAGTTGTCAAAAGTGCCATGATGCACACTTGCTCCCTTGTATCATTAATCTGCGTTATTGACGTTACTGTGCTGTGGTCTGTCTGAAGCTTGCAGCATGTAACCGTGTATTTGAACATGAAGAGGCTTAATAAAAATAGACTTTGCTGATCAAACAGCATTACAGTCTGACACGCTGTCATAAAATGGTTTCAATTTGCACAACATGAACTCAGGAGTTGCATCCGCTGTTGCTAACTGCTGATCAACTGACATTAGCAGACAAAACAAGACAAAACAAAACAAAACAACAACAAACACGTTATAACCCAAACACACAGGTCTATCAGAACATTTTCAAATAAACATTCAAGCAGTAGCCTTTAATGTGTGTGTTTAAGATCTTTCTCACAAGAGCAGCTCAACAATACAAGATTAGCATGTGTTAGTTAATGCTAGCTGGGTTTAACATGCTTATTAGTGTCATTAGCATGCGATTTGGGATGTGCGTCACACAGTCACTTTAAAATATTCATTTCTCTATCATATCAAGCGCTCTCTGTTCTCCTTCAAGCAACTTGAGATTGATCGCCTGCCCGATTTGCATAGCCTAGATACGCTGAACGTCCTGTAAAGCTGGCGTTCGTTTGCATCGCTTGTTCACCGTTTTCTTGGTATAAAAATAGAGCCGCATGTATTAGCGATGCAGCTGGGCTCTCTCATCAGCGGGATTGTTGGAGAGAATTGACAATCAATCCGCAGGAAATGAAAATGATAATCTATTTCTACAGTCTATCTTTCAATCTCTGCGCTAGTAAAGAACAGTGTTGGCTCAGGACCATCCAGCTGAGCCAACATGCAAAGCTACAAGAACTGAATACAAGAAGCTATTTTTGTTCTTTGTCAGTTCTAAAGGTTACTCATGCCATTCAAATAAATGAGACAAAAATGGTATTTATGTGCATAAGAGCTATCATAGTACTTTCTGTGCAGGTACCAAAGTTCACACCCGACAAATGTAATTATGTTGTTTGGCGTAGCGTAGCAGCACAAAGGCACCACGCTATGTGTTCTCTCATGGCCTTCAAAACACCGTGCGCGGCTGTGCTCAAGTAGGTGGCAGGTGCATTATGGTGACTCGCCAGCAGTACAATTGTGAGGTAAAACCATGCAGCGGAAGGTGAATAGCGGCAACCCAGAGCCTGGACACAAAGATCCCACACCTCAGGAGAAACAGTCATGGCAGGAGTTATGGGTACGCTCTGCAGCGGTCCTGGCTCAAGCTAAACACGCTGTCAGGAACTGTAGTCAGGAAGCCAAAAGAGCTTTGTCAAGTTATAAACAACTTGGATTTGTTCTTGAATTTATTCCTATTTTGTTTTTTAATACAAGCCTGTGTTTTATATGGTGAACTGATGCTCCTGAATTCAGAATTCCAAAATTGTATTTAATTTTACTGTTTAAATTTAAAAGAATTAGTAGAATTAGAAGTAGCTACAGTATAGTACAGAAGCATTAAAAAAAATCAGCTACCAAAAAAGCTGCTGTAAGGTTATTACATTTTTGTAAAGCTGTACATTTATTTATTTGTTTGTTTGTATTTGTATATATGTTAAACTATGAGCCCATACTGCACTTTATTTTTAACATTTTTTATTTATTTTTACTGAATACAACAAATTATGCTGTACATGATTTAGAAAAATTAAACCTTACAATCCTATCCAACATGAACAACACCTTAATCGCCATGTTTATATTGTAATAGTATACATTACTGTTTTATAGTAACAATAGTACCCTAAATCTACTACCAGATTTCATGGATGTTAATGAATAAATTATCAAACTGCACTCAATAAAGTTCTATCTATCTATCTATCTATCTATCTATCTATCTATCTATCTATCTATCTATCTATCTGTCTAGCTATCTTTTTTTTGTTAACCTTTAAATAGCAATTAATAAAGTCAGATATCTGTCCATTTTCGATATCATTTATCCTACACAGGATCACAGGGCCTGTAGTATCATAGGGGACATGGGGCACAAGATGAGGGACTCCATGAATGAGGTGCTAACTCATCACCAAGAACAATCACACACCCATTCACACACTACAGACAATTTAGAGATATCAATCAGCCTCTAACACATGTATTTGGACTGGATGAGAAAACTCCTGAGAGAGCATATAAGGAAGAACATATAAGCTCCACACACACACACACACACACACACATGACGGAGGTGAGAATCGAACCCCAACACTGGAGATATTATGCAAATATGCTACATATGTTAACATGTATTGTTATCATATTGTACAGAATATTAATGGTAAATAATTCTGTAAAAATTATGTAATTTCTTTTTTCTTTTTAAACAATTGTCTGTTATTGATTAATTAAACCAGATTTTGATTCATAAATGTGAAATTCATAAATATATATATATATATTATTCATATATTTTCACTAATTTTTCTAAACAATTCTAAAAGACATACAGTTTTTGCCATAGGTTCACTCCCAGTGAATAAAATTCACGTCCTCACCTCACTGAGGGGAAAAAAATCAGATTAAGCGTCTTATCTCATTAAGAATGCATTTGTAACTGAAACCGTGTTTTGTTCGTGAAACCCCCCGAACCTCAAGGTGCATCTGAATATCCTTTTCACACATTGTTTGTATCTCATCGCTGAATATTTCCTTCGAATAGTACCATGTCCTCACCTGTGACGCAGAGGTCACTGTCATCATCTGTTAATGACTAACATCTGATATTGATTCAGTTACTAGTGTGATTTATGGTCCGTTCTGCTTTCACAGAATACCAGAAAAGCTGACATGGTGTAGACGGTAAGCTGAGATGAATGAGCTCAGAATAAGGAGATTTAATAAGGTCACCTAACGGAGTAAATAAATTGTGTGTAGAGAATGACATTGTGGGAAACGTCATTGCAATTAGCAAACGTGTTACGTTGTTTAAATGCAAATTCTGTCAATGGTGTCGATTGCGTGCTCTATGGAATATTAATGTCTTCAAAAATCAACCAGTTCTTGGTTCTTTCTTCAGTTCTTTCTTCAGTAGTACAGGTTGTCAAGGTTGTGATACTGTAACTTCCTTTGTGTTGATATTGTTGGAGAAAAAGGGCATGTATGTAAAAGTGTTCTGATCTGAGTGGGTTTGCAGTCAATGTTTTCAGAAGCATTAAACTGCAAAAGTCTTATACACATAATGCTGTTTGCAAACACAAGTGCTATGCGCATGAACCGAAGCCCTCAGGCGGTACTTATAGAAGCTAATTTACAAGAAGCTTGCTATATTGGAGTGTGTTGCTACCTGCTGAACGCTGTCTGACTCATCTGAGTGAGCAATGACCCATTTTTACATTTTTATTCATCCGGCAGCCGCTTTTATCCGAAGTGACTTACAATTAAGACGAAGCTGATCTCGAGTGAAATTGGTGCAAGTTGGAAGAAGCGAAGGTGACACACTTGGATTTCATTCAATTTTACAAAGTCATAAAAAAAAGAAGGTACAAATACACAACCTGATCCTGAGTCCAACCTTTCTACTTTATACCTTATTATGGAAAGCATGTTATGTAAGCTGGTATAATTATACAAAAGACAGAGGAATGTGGTGTTATAGGAATATATTCAATATTCATGTTCATGAGTGTTTTATTTCTCTGACACCTCTGCAAGATGTCAAAGAGGGTTAATTAAAGAATATTTGAGGACAGTGGTAGCTCAAGTGCTTATGTCTTTGGGTTGTTGATCAGAAAATCGGATTTCAAGACCCAGCACTGCCAAGCTGCCACCAATGGGCCCTTGAGCAAGGCCTCTAATCCCCCTGCTCCAGAGGCGCTGTATTATGGCTGACCCTGCACTACCTCCAAGGTTGAAAACTACTGTTTGTTTCTTACTTTTTTTTACCTTCCATGTTTTTGGATTTAAGCAGCCATCACACAAGACTTTCAATACTGCTGAGAAGATATGTGGCAACCGGATATGACATCACATGCTGAGGTGTTTATTTATTTGCTTATGTATTTATTTTAATCCACTTATCATGGATTCTGACACACTACAAATGTATAATCTAAATAAATCTAATACTGTACAGAGAGCACTACAGTATGCAATAACATTACCGCAGTAATTAATTCAGAGGATGCTTGAAGCGATTATGAAAACACTTTACAATTATTTGTTTTAATGTTAAAATAGACCACCTCTTCCTGCATGCTGTGGTGCCGCAAACCAAGCAGCTTCTTTTTCATTTTCATTTTATATTTTTTTTAAACTTGTGTCATATAAAACAGGACCGCTATTATCAAAGCTTCCTCCATCTTTCTTTTTCTGTGATGCATCAAGCTTATTTTGGTCGCATGTCTTTTTTGGTCATACAAATTCAAAGTCAAAATTTATTAACTTAAACATTAGAACGTAAAATCTTTGGAACTTTCCAGTCTCCAGTATTTGGATGTGTAAAAGTCAAAGTCAAAGAAAAGTGTAAAGCTTTAGTTATGGATTTTCATCTGTGTTTACTGTTTTGCTGTGTTTTGTTTGCTCAAAATAGTAAATCTTATCAAAAAAAAAGGAAGAAGAAGAAGAAGAATGCCATTCTGTATATTTTATCCATTTACAGTTATATTGAAAGGAATGTTCTGGAAGGTTTGTGAAACAAGTTAATTCCTATTATACTTCATTTTATAAGAGCTATAAACAGTTGTTCCTTCACCAGCCTTGCTTTTATCCTCTTTCTGGAACATAAGACGAAATTCAGATTATGTTATCTTTCAGAAAGCCTTGCACTGACCCTCAGATTTTTTTGTTTCCAGCACACAATGAGAAATTAACCAGCATATATTTTGGACAAATAAAAGAATGAACAAATAAATAAAAAAAGAAAGAAAGAAAGAAATACATTTTTCAGCTTGTCCTTCTGGAGGGACCCCTTCAAGCCCTATGTAAACACACCCTTTCGGAGATGGTAAGGAGTGAATATTGGCTTATTGTATGCATAGTCAATTATAAAATTTGGAAAACTAGATGTAAAATGGTCATAAACCAGTGCTATATTTCAGCTGACATGGTCTATAAACAAATTCTATGTGAACTAAAAAGACAAAAAAAAATAGATAGACGAACAAGTAATAAGTTTTCTTGGACTCTTCTAAATTTTTAAAGACTGGATAATGAAAATATGTTTTATGTTATTGATTTCGCTGGTAAATAATCTAAATATGCCTATTTTTGTGTTGTGATGTGTAAATACCAAGACTGTTTGTATGAGATATAACAATGTGTTGATACAAATATATATGAATCTGTAAAGTGTAATCACCGTTTTTCTTTTTGTTGGTCTGTGAAAAATTTTGATTAATGGTATGCATGTATGTATTAATTAATACAAATGAGCTTGTAATATGATTTTGAAATCTCTCAATAAAGATTGATTTAAAAACGTAAGGAGTGAAGAACCCTTCACCCTAAGAACATGATAAACATAATTTCCAGGCATACTTGCACTCAATCTTCTTAGAACTGTTTATCTCTCATAAATATGGCACACTTCATTAGAAAGAGAAGGTCAGCTTACAATTAATTTCCTTTTCCCCAAACATCGGACCACTTTATTGTGCAATATCCATTTTAAAAATACATGAATATCAAAATATTCAGAACATCTCAGGGTTTATTCACAATTGAGAGAAACTGTCTGTTTTTTAGGGTTGTGATAGGTTTAATGAGTGTATCATTAGTATCACAGATTTGTCCAAAAATCAGGGGAAAAGAGATTTGTTCATTTATCCCTAAGAAACACTTACCCTTATTTATTTAATTTCTAATGCACTCTTATTGGTTATTTAGTTTCATTTTATGGAAAGTATGAATTTGTCATGTCACTCAAAACACACTCAGATGATGAGAGCTGCAATAGCTCTACTGGCTTTATAGTGTGTCAAAATGCAGGAGATTTTAGTTTGTTGCCTGTAGGAAAGACACATAGATCTCTCGAGAGGACAGACGATGATAAAACTGCTTCTGGTGCTGAGAGTGCGATTTAACTAAATAATACTTCATTTAATCTTTCAATTAACAAATATTCTAAACAAATGAACAGATTCCCATGTCATCCAGAATTTAAAAAAAAAGAAAGAAAGATGTATTTAAATGCAGAAAACAAAGAATGTAGTTAAAAAAGAGCACAAGGAATTTCTTGTTTTTTGGCATGAAACCAAGTAAGGATAATAATATCTCTATCTATCTATCTATCTATCTATCTATCTATCTATCTATCTATCTATCTATCTATCTATCTATCTATCTATCTGTCTATCTGTCTGTCTGTCTGTCTGTCTGTCTGTCTGTCTATCTATCTATCTATCTATCTATCTATCCATCCATCCATCCATCCATCCATCCATCCATCCATCCATCCATCCATGTTACTAAAGCTATAGAATATCCCATCATCAAAGTTAATATATTATCAGATCACCAAACATCATCTCTAAAATCTTGTATTTCTAAAATGGTATCTCTGTTTAAATCACAGCTCACTGATACACAAACATGCACTTATTTCAGAAGACACACGTTTTTATTTAGAAATCTTATTTGATTAAAATCTTAGTGTCTTAATAACAATATTTCAGAACTGTATTTTAAAAAATGTATATGCTAGGTTTCTAACTGATCAGAAGGTTGGAGGTTCAAGGTCCACCAATCTGCCACTGCTGTGTGCTGTATTATGACTGTCCCTGCGCTTGGACCCTAACTTCCTAACAAGCTGGGATATATATTCTATTCTATTCAATTCAATTTTATTTGTATAGCACTTTTATTGTAACATAAGAAATATAGTACAAAAAGTTCAAGATTAATATTCAACAAATTTATTTGTATTAATCCCTAATATGCAAGCCTCAGGTGACTGTGGCAAAGAAAACCTTCCTTGGATGAAAGAGGAAGAAGAGGAAGAGAGAACCAGACTCAAAAGGGAACCTCAACCTCATTTGGGTGACACTGGAGAGTGTGAATTACCATAAACGCTGGAGAGTGTGATTATAAATTATTATAAACACCGGAGAGTGTGGTTATGAATAATGTCCTTTCTATAGTCATATACAATCAGTTAGAGTCGTGTAACCAGGAGCTCCTGAGTAACTCATAAATAAGCTCAACATCTGAGTTCATTATAGATTCAACACCAACTCCACCATGCTGAACCCTTTAAATGCTCAATGATGGAGATACAGCATATCTAGGATGTTATTTTGTGTATTGATAGGGAGCTTGTGTCCTCAAAGTCCACATGGGGTTGGTATCTTCAGCTTTTCAGATGTTTGTGCTGTAGTGTAAATGTGACAAATTAAAGGCTTCTTCTTATCTCACTTACGGAACAATTTCCTGTTCTTTGTTACTTAATCATTCTGATGAAGTGTTAAGTGTTACATGTTCATTTGTTTGCACCTAGATTGCGACCGGAGATCACTTGTTTCTGATGGGAGCAAGTGATTTCCGGTGACATGCGACAGCGACTAGACAATGTTGAGAAAAATGACGGAAATTGGATTGACGACTACTAGTAAGAGCGAAGACTGCTTATCCCTCATCTGATTTGTTGTTAAAAAGCGGAATGCTAGTTAGTTGCAACACCCATTGATAAACATTGTCATCGCTATGGCAACCAGTAGTAGACACACCTACTGGAGAATTCACAGTACAGCAACTGGAGACTTGCAGTTATAAAATATTTGTAGGTGTGAAGATAGCTTTATATATACAGTACTTTGGGGAAAAAAGCTTCATTCTAGACCCATAAAAGTTCTTCCCACTATAAAGTGTTTCTCGTTATAAGGGAACACTTTCATTATAGGTTCTAGGACCCTGAATACCTTTATAAAAGGATTCCATGTAAAACATTTGAAAAGCTCTTTAAAGGACCAGTGGTACAGCTAGAGCTCATTACAGGCTATACCTTTTATAAACATCATTATTGAGCAGTTACTACACAAAGATGTCAAATAAGATTGCTTGCGCAGTAATTATGCTATATCGATGTTACCTCACACGTCACATGCACTCGCTCTGATCACATGTTTAATTAGCTAGCAGCTGCTATGTCGTGAAACTGTGAAGAAGATGAACCGATGGAAGTCATGCAGTGTTTGTGTTTTGCAAGCCACTGAGCTGCACTCTGAACTCAGGGATATCATGAGGACAGTCAATGAAGTGCTGGACGTTTGATGCAGAGGAGGAGAAAACGCTGGGGTTATAAGAAACTATGTAATTTCCTTCTATTACTAATGTCTTGTTTGAGTTATTTCATGACAGTGGAAGGGTCATAAAGATATTTACTAACAGATTAAATTGATGGTTGGTGATAGATTGTGCCTTAAATGATGAAAATCAGTCTGTTCCTTTGTTCGCTGCACTTACTGCTATCTCGCATCCAGTCAAATTTGTTGTGTTTCTCAGATTGCTTGTGTTGTGTTGATTTTATTCGGTGCACATCCTCATTCTAGACTGAAATACATTCTTAGCAAAGCCGGAAACATTAATAGAAATAATATCCACACGTGTGTGTGTGTGTGTGTGTGTGTGTGTATCTTTACCTTGTAACTCAAAGAGGAGCAGAAGAATGGTGCTAATGAGCTGATGAGCTGATGACAGCACAGCCATCTCATCCAATCACAAGTCTCGCTATCCTGTAACACACACACACACACACACACACATTACAAGCAAAAATCACAGTATAAAGCCTTCTGCAAGTTCCAATGTGTCCTAACCCTTAGCTTTAACCTTTAAAGATGTTAAAGACCTCCTCAGAATAAGTTCAGGTAATGAGATTGAGTGTTTTTCCAAGCAAACGAGTCTACCAGTGTGTGTCAGTCACTCTCTCGGGCATCGTGACCATTACAAGCTTCTTGTACTCCTCCAGTCTCGTCTCCTACAGCTTCATTTCAGCCTAAGCTAATAACGCATGGATTTCAGGTCAATAGCTTCACATTACCAAGCACCATGGAACAAATAATAGTGATTTACTTAATTAAAACCCAAACATTCTGCCGTCTAAGTAAACAAAAGGAGTAGAACGCTTTGGCTCTTTGAGGCATTTCCCACTGTCTATTAGTCGCACTTCATCAGGCTTTGATGAGAATTAGCTCACTGTCAGATATTCCCAATGCCAATAAACAGTGCCAGGCACTTTCTTTCTTTTCTTTTTTTTTTCTTTTTTTTGCAATTATTATAATTTTATCCTTCACAGCTGCAGAGCGATAGAGAGTTTTCCAATTCATCTCCCATTTGTGCTACTCATGCCATGAAGTCTCTGTTTTCTCAAATCTCTCTCCATTTCTATCTCTCCCTCACGTTTGCTGGCTAATCACTTACCGTGTGATCTCGGAAATAAACCTAAACAACAGCTTTTAAAGCAGTGACACAGACTCAAACCCTGAACGCCATCTCCGACAAAGTGGTATTCCAGAAAAGAAATTTTGTTCAGCTTGTTTATAAACTGCTGTTATTTTTTAAGGGGAACATGCTCATCTTCTGCATTTTCAATAAGTGTGTGTGTGTGTGTGTGTGTCAGTTTGTGAGAGATCCCACAGCGAGTGTGAAAGACTCAAACATCACACCACATGTAATGAGACACAGCTTGTGTCGTTTCTGACCTCCTTGAGCACCAGGACACACACACACACACACACACACACACAACAAAACAAAACAAAAAAACAACAGACACTTTAATTGCAGAAAAATGCTGTGATAAATTAGCTGTTTTTTTGTTTTTGTTTTGTTCTGTTGTGTCCCATTGCATTCAAGTGTCTTGTCAGACTCAGCTGCTTTACTGTGCTGGAAGATTCGTGTCGACAGGCACGAAAGGGCAGAAACAAGGAGCTGCGATTTAACCTGAAAGAAGCAGCAGGCATCAGGATTACAGTGGCCAAGAAGTGCAAAACACATTAACAAAGCAATAAGGTGACAACTAATAATAAAAAAGGAGCTAAAAGAAACCCCACAACATCAAGTCAGAAAACACAACAATTCAAAAACTCAAAAGCAAACCAACCAAAACTGAAACAGTAAAACAAAACACAACAGCAAAAAACAAAACAAAACAATGCAGTAATCCCAAAAACACCTTCTAAAACACAAGAGCAAAAATGAAAAAAACAATCTAAAATACTACAGCAAAATGAAAAAACACAATCTAAAACACAACAGCAAAAATTAAAAAAATACAATCTAAAGCACAACAGCAAAAATTAAAAACACAATCTAAAACACAACAGCAAAAATTAAAAACACAATCTAAAACACAACAGCAAAAATTAAAAACACAATCTAAAACACAACAGCAAAAATTAAAAACACAATCTAAAACACAACAGCCAAACCAAAAACCACAGCAATATCAAAAACACCATCTAAAGCACAACATCGAAATAGAAAATCCAAAAGCAAATCTAAAAACACAGAAGCAAAAAGCATGACACAAGATTTTTGTTCGTTCCTTTGTTTTGTTGTTGTGCTTTTGGAGTTTTGGTTTGTTTGTTTGTTTTCCATTGTGTTTTTGAATTTACTTTTGTGTTTGAATTTTGCTTTTTGCTTGTGCTTTTTAAAAAGCTTTGATTTTCTGTTTTTCGTTTGGCTGTACTTTCATTTGCTATTATTTTTGTTTGTTTGTTTTTGTTGCTACATTTTATCATTTGCTGTAATGTTTTCACTTGATATTGTGTTTAATTGACTTACGGGTCACCATAACATGCAGATTCAAACAAACCTCCCTGGACCACTAAACACAGACCCCGAAACAACAAGCAGCCGTATTAGTGCTGAAATTATACAGCTCCTGATGGATGACTTTGAATCTAGCCCGAGACACCAGCAGTCGGCTTTTATATGCGAGTTTTCTCTTCATAGCTTCAGAATTGAAATACGTCCGTGGCTATGAGAATATCCATCAGTCCTGGCAGATAAAGCTCTGCAGCGCTCTAATCTGTTTAGATCCAGGCCTGCTGTGTCAATATGCTTTCCGCACGCTATCGAAGATGGCAGCACATGCTGCGACAACCGCACTGCCTACGCTCCACACGTTTCCCTTCCATAATCGTTTCTGACCTTGCCTCTCTCTCTCTCTCTCTCTCTCTCTCTCTCTCTCTCTGAACATTTCAGAAAGGGGAAAGTTTGATTTGAAATTTGATTCGCCGATGCAACTTTTTGGTCGGCCGAGGGGAGAGGACGCCGACCGTGACCCTGTTAGGTGAATTTTAATGGCTTCTTTCATAACTCCCTCCAACGGCTCAGCGCTCTCTGGCCTTGGCCTATTTGATGTGAAAGGCCCATGAAATCAAGCGATGTCCAGGAAATGAAGGCTTCACCCAGAGCCACTCCTGAGCTATGCAGATTGGAACACACATCCCAATACAAGCTCCAAATCCCTGTTTTGCTTTGATTATATATGGTGCACGGTATTTCAGTTCTTTTGAGTGAGCTGGATGAAATGAAGTGCTGTAAAATTCAAGAATTTCTGTTCAGGAACCAAGAATTGCCCTAACATTATTGCTAGTGTACTGATAGTATTTTTTTATTTATTTATTTCTGTATTTTACAGAACCAGATGAAGCAAAAGCAGCAAATATATGAAAAGCATGTGGCATTTTGGGCACAATAGGAACAAAGATGTTCATACATTATATCAAAAATGCCTCAAAATCACAAAGTAAACTTGATAATAAACACAAAAACAATATACAAGCTGATTCATTTACGCTCGGACAGATCATATCTTTTATACATAAAATACAAAATAGTGTGTTGATGTGTTTGATGTTTCTGCCTAAGGTTGTTGTGTATTTATTTGTCGCTCTGTTTGTTTTGAATGAGCTGGTATTTTGTTTGTTTGTAATTTTGAATTTGCGGCTTTTTTTTGTTTGCTGTTTTTATTTTTGCTGTTTTGTTTTTTAGATTTGCTGTTGTTTTTGATATTTCTATTTTTTTTTTTAGATTATTTTTTTGAATTTTTGTTATTTTTGCTATTGTTGAATTTTTTTTGCTGTTGTGCTTTTTATTTTATTTTTTATTGCTCCTATGTTTTTGAATTTGCTGCTATGTCTTTTTCTGCTGTCGTATTTTAGTTTTTCTATTGTTTAGTTTTCCCTGTTTTGCAGTTATATTAATAATCAGCAAGTATGTCAAAAAAAGCAAAGAAAGGAATTCTTCTTTCCAAACTATTCACATTTTCAATATGATATTTCCATTTTTACTCTATAACTATTCTACAAATTGCCCATTTGTACAGTAAATACACCGTAAAGATAAGCTAAGAACACTTCTGCGCGTTAAATGTGAATATGAATAACTTCACGAGTCAAAAATTTCTCTTTTATATAATACAATATTATTTGTTCAAAAACATTCAGAGCATGCTTGTGAAAGGCCTAATGTAGGTAACCTTTAAAAAAAGTTTATTATTTATTATTATCATCATTATTTTACTACTGATAGAAAAAGTGGGTTTCCAAACCAGTAAAATAATCATTTTAAAATAATAAAATGATCATAAATGATAATAATAATATTCATAAATGACAAAATTACAGTTATTCTTTTGAATTCTGCTGTAGAAAGATGCGTGAGTATCCATAGTCCAAGGCTGAACCTGAGATAACTGTCCTTGGCTTAAATCCAGCAGAGTTACTGTGCTTGCTGTTGTGCTATGTAGTCAAATCATCAAGATTCACCTTTAAGTTGTCAACTTTCCCAAACCGGCCCCCCTCCCTCCCCCCGAACACACACCTGTCGCATGAGTCAACTCAAAACTGACAGAAAGAAAAGGGAACAACAAAGAGGGTGATGATCGAGGCCTTCTTTCAGCTTCACGTCACCTCACTCTGACTGAGTCTTCTGAGAAGCGCTTCTCCCAGAGAAGAAAGAAAGGAAGTAAAGCAAAGTGAGTAGATTTGCATGAGAGTGAGGAGTAAAGCTTACCTTTATCCGACGTGGTGCGACTCGTTACTCATCGCTTGGTGCAAAGTGTATACTTGGAGCACTCTTCGGATCTGATGGTGAAGACACTTCAAGCTGACGATGTTCACACCCTATCTCACTGACAGCTCCAAAATGACACGGGGGAGGCAGGAATTGAGGGAGGGGTGTGAACGTGGGGAGGAAAAGACATTACAAGAAAATGCTGACGTTAAGGAAAAGATCAAGAAACCACTGGAATACGATGCTGCAGCTCTTCGCAGGTCATTGCCCTCCCCTGCTTTTAATGATATGTCTTTTTACAGCCTCTGTTCAGCAGTATTGTGTGATTTCCATCTTTTTTGTATATTGCTGTGATCTATTAACATTTTCCTGACAGTTTGAATTAACAGGTCTGTTTGGGTTTATAGATTACATTTTATTCACTTGGCAGATGCCTTTATTCTTATATGTTAGGCAGAATCCAAAGAGGAAAGCAAAAATCTGAAGAGTTGCAGGTTAATGCCTTTGCTCAAGGCCTCAACTATGATGGCCAAGACATTAGAATCTCAGCTGAATACTAAATAACTCAGTTTCAATATAAAGCACACTGCATAGCTTATACCAACCATTTAGTGGTTGTATGTGGGCCCCTGACCATCATACCCATACATGTCCCTTTCCCAAACAATTGTCTAGAATGTTGTAGTTTGTACAAGCTGTAACATTATGATTTTCCTTTCCTGAAACTAATGGGTCTAGCCCATACCTGTTCCAACATGATAATGTCTCCTGGCACAAAGCAAGGTCCGTAAGCACATGGGTTGCCAATGTTGGAAGAACTCGAATGACCTACACGGATCACTTACCCCAACCCAACTGAACACCTTTGGGATGAATTGGAGCACTGATTACACCCCAGGCTTTCTTGTCCAACATCACTGCCCAATGTCACTAATGTTCTTGTGCTTGAATCAGCAAAAATCCCCACAGACACACTTCAGAGTCTAGTGGAAAGACTTCCCAGAAGAGTGGAGGCTGCGATAGATGCAAATGAGGGTGGGAAGAAAGGTAACTTCATATTAATGCCCATAGTTTTGGAAAGGGCTGATTAACAAGCAAAATTTGTTGTGGATGGTCAGGAATCCACATACATTTGGAAATATAAGCTATCACCAAACTTCAGGTTCAAGTAAACTATTTTATCTGGTCAACTGGCTGCAATATTGCTTATTCATGGGAGTTGTCCTAGAGCAGGGGTATCCAATTGGATCCAGAAAGGGCCAGTGTGTGTGCAGGTTTTTATTCCAGCCAAGATCACTTGATTAAACTGATGGAATCGGATGTGGCCCCTGCTTGATCGGTATGAAAACCTGCACCAAGACCAGCCCTTTGTGCATAAAATTGGACATCCCTGTCCTAGGGCAAGTGATCATAGCTAATCCACTTCCAGGCTGAACCTCACAACTCCCTGGTTTAATTCTGAGCTTAGGTTAGTATCTAAGTAGTTGCACATGTCCACATGGGTTTCCATCATGTTCCTTAGTTTCCTCTGGTTTCAGTCAGTGCATACTGTGAATGTGTGCATATTGATGTGCCCTGTCGTAGCCTGGCATCCAATCCAGGAAGTATTCCTACCTCACACCCCCTGTTTCTGGGATAAGCTCCAGATCCACTGTGACCCTGGCAAGAAAAAGAACTTACTCAAGATGAATGAATAATATTTGTTAGTTTTGCAGTTGATATTTTTCTTGTTTGGTACTTCACAGATAACAGTTTGAGTAATTTATATTCCTGGTTAAGTTTGCTATTTAAACACACAACAGTAGCATTCAGTTGATCCTGGCATTCAAATACATCTTAAGCATTCTGGCACTCAGGTCATGGAATAAACTTCCTTTTTTCTTCTTTCTCTAACAATACAAACACTGACAATTTACCTCTTCACCAAGCACTTAAAAAAGAGACTCTACTTGTATTATTTTCATCGCTGAACTAATTGAGCTGAATTTATTTGAACAGTCTAGACCTTCAGCTTAATAGAATGTCTTGCCAATTGCATCAGCAACATGCTGTAAATGTATATAGTCGTGAACATAGAACCATCACTACTGACAACTGTGTTGTGAAATCACTGTCTGGTACAGTACTTTTTGTATTTTTAACCATTTTTCCCTACAAAGCCTTACAAGCTCCATGAGTGCAATAGGCAAGGCACACAGAACAATACGAGGTGAAGTCTGTAACAAAGAGCACGAGACAAACAAGAGACGCTTTAGTGGTTTTTAATAAAAAACACACAGGATAATTCTGTTTACAAGAAGCAGGTGAGAATGAACATGAACAAAACAAGAACATAACACTAGAAATTGTAGTCTTTAAACTAGATTGTGGCAGACAAAGACAGGCTTATCAATTTGAACATTGATTGCATCTGAATTAGAAGAATGAATAACATTATTTAGACACAGACAAATAATACAATGTACGTGACTTACTGAGAATGTGTGCAGAATGAAACTGTAACTGATAGGGAATAGGAAAATCAGGCAAGTGAGAGGTCACCATGGTCAGAAGGGTGAGACGGTTGTGGTGGCATGCTGGGACATGGAATTACACAAGACCTTCTATTAGGAACTACAAGTGAGGTGATGAAATTACAAATGGATGGTTGACCTCGTTGACATGGTGCTGGGTCATTAGTATGGCAACAATGGAGGTAGGGTTTGGAACTGGACTAATCCTGATCTACCCAGAGATTGAGCCCAGTGATCTTTAGATCTTTGGACTAGAGGAGAACATTCCAACTACAGGCATAGAAACATCCTCCCAGTTCACTTCCTGTTTCCAAGTAAATGAGTCGGCTTTGTCATGTTACTCAACAATCAACTCAGGAGTTCAAGTCTATACACTGGAGTCCAGAGCCCTAACATTAAAGACACAAGCCCATAGAAATCATCCTCAGGTCCTGTCCATATTTATATTTATGTTCACATTTCTGCCATTTGGCCGACATCCTTATCCAGAGCAATATACAAAAGTGTTTAGAAGTCTCTACCAAGGAATTAACTCTGGTTCAATAGGTCACAGACTTAGGATACCATCAACCTAAAAACTGTGTTGGGAGGGAAGAGGTAGGTCTTCGTCTTCTTTGTTTAAACACAGCCAGTGACTCAGCTGTTCGGACATCTAGGAGAAGTTCATTCCACCACCTCGGTGCCAGAACTGAACAGAGTCTTGATGTATACCTACCTCTTACCCTGAAAGAGGATGGGACAAGTCGAGCAGTGCTAGTAGATCTGAGGGGGTGTGGTGCAGTGCGAGGAGCTTTTGGTTCCTTGGGTTCCTAGGATTTCTT
The DNA here is from genome assembly GCF_019097595.1 of Hemibagrus wyckioides. Taxonomy (NCBI): domain Eukaryota; kingdom Metazoa; phylum Chordata; class Actinopteri; order Siluriformes; family Bagridae; genus Hemibagrus; species Hemibagrus wyckioides. Next base: position 7,155,855 of record NC_080726.1, read on the forward strand.
TCTTCTCTCATATCCTGCACTAGACATGCTCTACTTGCCCTCAACAAGCAATCTGGCCTGATCAAGAAAGTAATCAGCATTCTGTAAGAGCATGGGACAAACAGGATGCTTTAGTGGGTTTTAATAAAATCCTTCAACAAACAGGATAAGACTGTTTACAAGAAGGAGGTGAGCATGAACATGAGCAAAATAAGAATATAATGTAACTTAAGAAATCTTGATCTTTAAACTAGAATGTGGCAGGCAAAGAGAATACCAACTTGAACTTTGAATGAACTTGACATAGAGGAATAATTAACAGAGGAGTATTTAAACATACATAGACAATACAAAGTACATGCCCTACAAATACTTTGTGTCAGGGATTGGATGTGGAGGCAGATGTAAGTATAGGTTTAGTTTATTATGAGTAAAAACACATGAAAAACAAAGAGCAAGAAACAAAACAAGGATAGCAAGGCAAGGCAAGGCACCAACATAAATAAGATATGAGTCAGGTGCACAGATACCCACTTCAAAGGGCAAAAGCTAGGTCCTCTGTGAGTGCTGGATCAGACGTGACTTAAATACTAATGCTAATTAACAGAAATGTGTATCAGGTGCGATGTGTGAGGGTCGTGATCGTGTGGTGTGCAGTGACTGACGGGAGGTGTAGTCCTATACGCAAGTTTGTAATTGATCTCAACCAGAATTGTGTGCAGAATTGGGTTGGGGGAGTTTGCATGTGATGTTCTCATGCCTTAGGGGTTTCCTCCGGCTACCCTGGTTTCCACCCCCAGTCCAAAGACATAAGTTGTAGACTGATTGGCATCTCGAAATTGTCTGTAGTGTGTGTGATTTTGCCCTGTGATAGACTGGCATTCTGTCCAGGGTGTACCCTGCCTTGTGCCCCTAACCTCCTGAGATCCAGATTCCCTGTGACCCAGTATTAGCTATAGGATTCATCCTAATATTTGCAAATATATAAATAATATACTGTATAACTGCCAGTAATCTATCTATCTATCTATCTATCTATCTATCTATCTATCTATCTATCTATCTATCTATCTATCTATCTATCTATCTATCTATCTATCTATGGTAACTCACAGTATCTATCTATCTATCTATCTATCTATCTATCTATCTATCTATCTATCTATCTATCTATCTATCTATCTATCTATCTATCGAACAAATAAAAACTAATAAACCAATCTAAACTGCAAATCAAACATGAGTCCAGGGGGAAAATGGGATTGGAAATCCAGAACCAAAAACTGGGAAATATGGAGTATATCCCCCACTTTGAACAAAGGAATACACAGTGCTTTAAGTGGGTAGGTAACAATTATATACAATTATGAATAGATGATTGTAATCAAAATCCAGTGACTGAGATTGTGGAATTGTTGGTAGTTGGGTACACCATTTATAACATAGATAACGCTTAAAATACGGTATCAGTATCAATAATTAATGCTTTAGTAATAAAAAAGTAAGGGTTGTGTGTGACTGATGTACATGTAGATAACACAGTGGTTCAAAAGCGGATAACTTTCATCTGTCTTTCTGTCAAAAGAGCTATAGAAAAACAGCCGACATATTTCCTGACACTTTTCTGATAGTCAAAAACAAAAAAAATCTTCCTGAAAGGGAATCCCAGTGTTGTAGAGTTCACTGTAAAAAAAAGGTTTTTCTCTCAGAAAGACAAACTGAAGAACCTTCTAACATTCAGACACAGGATGCAAAACAAGTATACAATCACACAGCCGAGGGTTAAAGGTCTTGTTCAAGGGTCTAAGAGTAGCAATTCCTGCAGTGCTGCTGATTTGAGCTCGCAATCTTTAAATCACAAGTACAGAGCCTTAACCGCTGAAGCAGGGAAACAAAATCAATTTGAGCTTTTAGCTTAGCTCAGAAACACTGTGTGATGGCCCCTGGATCTCTGGCACACTCGTACTTTTCAGTCACAAAGTCTCTGAGCACACTAGTTTGTAACATTTATGCTCATTCATGATAAACAGGATAGAGATGATCCAGTTTATTTCATATACTGAGCACCCCTGAGGCCCTTGCCCTCCAAGCATTCAAATTTGATACGGAATTCATTTTCCGCAGTAGAATATTTGATAATGCGTGAAGTACCACAATTCTTTCCTACTTGTGTCTCACTTCTTAAATACACACAGGAACAGTGCACTGAGACTTGTACGGAATGGCTTGGATCTAGTGCTGCCTTGGGGGAAAAGAAGGGTTTCAAAGGATGACGACTTTACAGGTATTTTCTTGTTTCTGAATAAAGTGCAATTCATTTTACTATTTTAGAGAATCTCGTCTGAGGAGCCTCATGAGACATCATGAAAACTCTATAAAGATACAGTTTACAAGGGTTGTTTTGCTTATGAAAGGATATACTGTATAATGTACATTACATATTCCACGTATGTACAGCCGTTTTATGAGAGCAATACGGTTCCCGTTCATAGCCAGTAATCACATTTATAGTTATGGAAGATGACAACAGATGTGGCTCGTGTTAAGATCCGTGCATAATTTCCCATTTTCTATGATCTCCAGAGTGTCGAATAAGCTAGACTGAATTCTCCGGTGACTCCAGATCCGATATATAGACGTAGCTCACTACATACTGCAGATAAAAGGAGCCATTTTTTTATACTTGATTTAGTGCACTAATAGGTAGCGTGCAAGGGGTTTTAAAAAGCTGACCAAATGAAGCAAAAAGGTTGTTACAAATATGAAACTGGATTTAATTCTTGTAATTAAAGGCTATTCATTTTTGTATTGTCAAATATCAGATACTATGGAACTTACTGTGTTTTTAAATCAGATCGAATGGAAATGAAAGTATTGGCACCCTTGTTTTCATGTTCGGATTGTGTTTTTAGGTAGCATTGGGTTGAACGGAAATGAAAGTATTGGCACCCTTGTTTTCATGTCGTCACTACTCAGCATCACACTACCTCCAGAGAACTCATACTACTGACACAAGTAGAGGTATGTGATGTGTGATGGAAAACAAACACAGCTGATCATCCTGGATACAGATAGTTCCTGGTTTGGATTTGCTACAGAGCTGTGTTGTACTGTTACTATAAATCATTATTAGATTACATCACCAAGAAAGGTAGAGTACAGAGCAAGTAAATTGTATAAGTTTTAAAAATAGAAATTAAAAACGTAAATCTGGTTTCTTATATTAATGCAACATTGCCGCATCATTACATGATCTCACTCACACACAAACACAGACTCTCTCTCTCTCTCTCACACACACACACACACACAGTCACTCTCTCTCACTTTCTCTCTGTCTCTGGTACTTTCTTTCTCTCTCCCTCTCCCTCTCTCTCTCTCTCTCTCTCTCACACACACACACACAGTCACTCTCTCTCACTTTCTCTCTGTCTCTGGTACTTTCTTTCTCTCTCCCTCTCCCTCTCTCTCTCTCTCTCTCTCTCTCTCACACACACACACACACACAAATGAGTGTCGCTGAGGCACAGAGCTGAGTTTCTTAAATTTGGGCAGAAGGGGCAAATGTGAACATCTGCCTGCTGTTGTTCTGTCATTAAGTACAGTAGCCTCAGGCCAGATGCACACACACACACCATGATTGCAGAGTTCGCTGTCATTAGCATGAAGGTGTAACTTTTAATAGTGCATAACAATAGAACTCTCACGCTGGTGCAGGGAAAAAATTGTACATTTTAAAGAAATTCATGAATTTGCAGGACTGGGAGGTAAACGGAGGACATGTGTGAAAGGTTAAATGAAAAGATGTGAGAAAGAGACATAGGATGAAGAAGGGAACAAACAATATTCACAGCCTGAGCGAGGCAAAAGCTGGAACATGAAAGAAATCAGCAAGAAAAAAAGAGCAAGGGGTAAGCAGAATGAGAACAGGGAGTAAAGCAGAGAAAAAAGAGAAAAGACAGGTCTGCAGGAGAGCTAGTTTACAGAACAGAGAACATACACACACACTCACACACACACACAGGCACACACACACAGGCACTATCAGGAGAGACGTAGGGAGAAGAAAATGGTCAAAGAAACCAATAAAGTCAGCAATAAAGCTCATAGCAGTGGGAGTGTGTGCGGGTCCAAAAGCTATACTGTCGGATGGTTGTACACACATGTATTCACACACACACACACACACACCTCAGTAAGTGAATGTTCTGACTCACACAAGTGTTCTTACACAACAATAAATATCCAATATTCCCTTTCATCTCATTTTCTGTTTCTCAATCTCTCTGTTCTTTACCTCACACCAAGAGAAGAGACGCTTCATTATAAAAAATGAAACAATTTGTAAAAGTTATTTGGAAGCAGGAGAGAGCAGCAAAACAAACAAAAATACACACACACACACACACACACAAACCTCAAACACATCTCATTAGAGATCCCGCGTAATGAAAAAGCAGCCCTATGTGAACCTGAGATCCGCAGTGAGCCCAGACCAAGCCTCATTCCCATCTGTGTGGATGCTGAATCCAGGATTTATGCCCTGCCCCTGCTCCCAGCTGCCAATTGCATCTTTCAGCTGCACTATCCATGCTGTTTGCTAATGCCTCCCATCATGGTTCTACTTTCAGCTAATGCCTCACACAGGGCTTCTCTTTTTAAGACCACAACTATTGCTATACAGAGCAGCTTCACCTGTGTGTTGATGGTAAAGTGTCACACCCTGAGGGCAGAAATCCAGCTTGTGTGCTAAGTGAGGACTACTGGTGTAGTTTTTTAACTGGTTAAGTTCCCCACAAATATATTGATTCAGGTCTAAGTTCCACTATAGTACTTCAATCCTTAATTTCTTATATACATATTATCTGCTATATCATTCTAGCACTTTTATCATTCTAACATGATTTGCCAAACAGAGCTTCACACACCAATGTAGGAGGGCTAATTCAAACCCACTAAAAGCCTAAAAAAGGTCATTGGTTGTTGGTTCTTCAAAGCTCAACCAATGAATTTATAGTGAGGAGCATGCTGCAGGCTCTGCCTGAAGGCTTTCACACACTTCACAGAACACACCCTTATCTGAAGTTCCTGCCTGATGCCTCTTGGGTGGATTTAAAAAAAAAAAAATATTTGCAATTACAGACCAATATTTTCTCTCAGCACCAATAAAAACGTCCAACCTGAAACAAATTAGATCTGTTTAGATTAATTTATTTTTAATGTGTTTTCCCTAATTCTGCTGCTAATTTGTTTGGTAATTGGGGCTGTATTTTTAGTATTCCTGCGAGGAAATTGTGGTAGTTCTATCTGCTGATGGACATTGCTAGCACTTTGTCTAGTCCAAGTTCTGAGATCAAGTCAAGACCAAGTCTTAAAGGCATCAAGGCCAAGTCAAGATCGAGTCCAAATAAAAGAGTGAGTGATGATCAAAACTAAAAACCATCAAATTCTTTTCAGTGCCAGCTCTTTACTTCAGCTAATTGCCATCATTTGTGTACTGTGTCAATGATTAGGCTGTTTTCTAGAAGATGGAATTACTTTTTTTGTGCATTCAAAGAAGAAAACACAAACATTATTTTTAAAAGTCTCAATCAAGACCAAGACCATGCAGTGAGCCCAAATCCAAGAACAAATGCCAATAAAAAAAAGTCAATACAGAAAATGTCTAGAGACCAGACTCCAGTCCAAAACCAGATTTGAGCTCTACAGCTCTATAATTTAACAGGGGCAAAAAATTTTGACATATTGGATAAAGGTCAGATTTTTTGATGTTGATCTTGAGCAGAGTGTACAGCTCTAGAGATGAGAGAGTTGGAGTGACTGTAGGACTAAAGTACCGCTGCATCGCTCTCTAAAGCTAGAGATAATGTCCCAGTTTAAGTCTATCAGAGGGGAGTCAAATGGCATTGCGGGATGTAAGAAACCGTTAAGTGAACATAGATAGCCTACATTAAAAAAACCCTCAATCTTAAAACAAATCTTTAGAGGAACTGAAGATTGCTGAAAATAATACATGGTGAATTTTTCCTATAAAGGTGGACTGAGTCATTTATTGCTTATGTGATGATTTGAGCAAAATCTGGTGGGTTTTGTTTGCTGGCATTTAATTGGACAACTATAATTAATGACCAGGCCACACCTATTCTTCCTCTCTCTCTCTCTCTCTGTCTCTCTCTCTCTCTCTCTCTCTCTCTTCACAACAAGCCCAGAATCCACCTGTTTAGGCTTTCTGTCTCCATCCTATATACCTATTCTATACAGATATACTGTATGATTGGTATATAACACACACACAGATAGATAGATAGATAGATAGATAGATAGATAGATAGATAGATAGATAGATAGATAGATAGATAGATAGATAGATAGAACAGACATAACACATGACACACTTGCATGCACACTGCTCTGCTCCAACCTTAGATTGGGTTGCCATCAGACAAACAGGCATCTGGCACAGGTACAAGCCTGATTCAATCTTCATTGCAGACCCTGTTTGGGCTTGGGTGAGATCATCATTCTGGATATTTGAGATGCCTTACCCCCTCACTCAAGATCAGAGGCGCCGGAACAACATTAAGAGCGAGAATAAGGGTGGGTCAGGGTCTGTGTGTGTGTGTGTGTGTGTGTGTGTGTGTGTGTTTGTGGGTGGTGGGGTATTCACTTGACCATGGTAAATAAGAAATAAGTGTGTGCTGTGAACTGCTTCTGAAATCTTATTCAGTTCACAGCCATTAAATAAAATATGTAACATTTTTTGCAGCAGCAGAGTAAAACTGAATAGAGGAATTCACAAATAACAAAAGAGCATTCCATTCATTTTTTTTATTAAAGCAAAGGTGGCGACTGCCCTCTGGATCAATTCTTTAACAAAAAGATAACTAACATTTTAATCATTTTATCATTTTTATCCCATACAGAATAGTCACTTGCTAAAGCAATTTAAAGCAATTTCCTTTCCTCCTTTAAACCTTTCCTCTAAACCATTTTTCAAACTTTTATCCTCTTTCAACATCTTGTTTCTCCCTGGTCTGGGATCCATTTCTGACTTTTCTTTTTTATGAAATCTTGCCTGTGTGATTACAGATGCCTTTAAAAATTATTACAGTGTGTGAAACAATCCTCTTGCTTGAATTCCGCAACAGACTCATAAGTTCATAACATGCATTCTCCCTGTCAGATTATATTATCAACATCTTATGATAGACCTATAATTAAAGAAAATACATCATCCTGCTTTAGCCATCAATCAATGTGGTCCAGGCTCATGCAAAAATTAAAGCAAACTCTTAATGTATCTGCAGCAATGTTATGTCTACAATCACCAAGAATAAGGTGAAGAAGATGAGTTTAGAACTGTTCCTCGCTAAATGAGGAATGTCTGTTCTTCAAAGTGAGCTTGAGGCACTAAGGGTATTTTTCTGTCCATTAGCATGCGAGGAATTCACTGGCATGCAGACTGGTAATGTTATAATTAATGTGAGCAGATCAGGATTTTAAAAGATTGCTTGCTGAAACATTTCATTTCATGTTTTAAGCTTTGCATCATCCTATTGTTGTTTTTAATAACCTTTGCAGCAGTGTTCATACAAAAAGAGGGAAAGAATGTGAAAATCTTTGTTCTCAGATATCTTTGGTAGCATTTGTGTTGAACTGGACACCAGTAAGCACATCATTTTATACTGTATGTTCTTAGAGCTAACAAAAGAATATTTCAAAATCAGGCTGAAGGTCTTACAGTATAAACCACTCTAACCATGCTTGAGCCTTCCTTCCCCCTTTTTTTGTAGACGGCTCTTGATTTCCAGGTCAGGGATCTCCAGGGCATGGGTGACAGTGTGGGGTCATTCAGACCAGGTGGCGAAATGTTTATCTGGGTTAAGAAGGATTTGGACATGAAGGCTTGATGTGATCCAAGGACTCACGTGTTCTGGTGTAAGGATAAACCAGCTGCTGTAGCCAGATTATCTCCAAATCAGCTTCATTTAACCAGAAGCCTCTAACAAACATCTGAATATCAACTATGTACTAACAATAATACACCTGTATATGGATTAAATTGACACTTGGCTTGCAGAACCAGGCTCTGATGAGTTCACGCTGATCACTTTCCCTGCATGCTTTCAGAAGAATTCATCATTATTCCTTCCTATTCTTCCTCCTGGTGGATTCCACCAGTCGTGTTTTTTGTTGTTGTTGTTGTTTTTACGCCGTTTGTTGACGCACAACCCATTTGTTTCTTTTAAAAGCATTCAGTTGGAAATCAGCATCTCCAGAAGGACATCCACCTAATGAAACCCATCAGACATTCTACCTAATGAAACACTTCACCGTAAGAGTACACTAGTAGGGCCAGGAATTGATCCAAATCCTCTTCACGCACTGCGTACTGATAAGATGGAACACTATCCACAGCTTTCATCCTCTAGCAGCTCTGAAACCACACTGTTGCCTCTTGTTGTACGCTCATTACTGTGACTTTAATAGCTAACAAAATAATCAGCTTTATTTTAGTAGTGTGCAAACCTTCCACCACTGACATATGATTGAAAACAGATATTACTGTTAATACTTGCAGGGTTGTAACCAGGATCAATATAGTGATATCCACATTGAAGAAATGTGAGACAATATATATTCAACATACCACAGCATGCCTTTTTTTAAAAGTTACACTTCAATATCCTCCATAAACTGTTTCTGTTTCATTTAATCAAGTAAAATAATCCTTGACTTGACATTGACATCTCACTAATACTTCACTGCCTGTAATCACCTTGTACATTCCACCCTGTGCATTCTCTTATGTCTTGTCTACATCATTATATTACTACATCTTTAATTGTATATATCTGTAAATTCACAGCTTACCCTATATATATATATATATATATATATATACTATCTGTACATACGGAACATTTTATTCCGGTTACTGTTGTACATACATTGTCCATAATGCACACATATCACACAGAAATATATATTTATATTTTTACACATATCATATTGTTTATACAACTAGCAGATATTCTTATGCACATAGTATATGCCATAGCTTATGTTTCTATTTACATATTTATCAGCAGTTGTTCATGTTCATGTTAAATCACGGTATAGTATGTGCACATAGAAGCATGTATCAGGGTTTATAAGACTCCTGTGATGAGAACAGTACAATCTTTATGATAACAGTAGCAGCTCTTCTATACTATCCAGGTTCTATATATATATATACACTATATTGCCAAAAGTATTCGCTCACCTGCCTTGACTCGCATATGAACTTAAGTGACATCCCATTCCTAATCCATAGGGTTCAATATGACGTCGGTCCACCCTTTGCAGCTATAACAGCTTCAACTCTTCTGGGAAGGCTGTCCACAAGGTTTAGGAGTGCGTTTATGGGAATTTTTGACCATTCTTCCAGAAGCGCATTTGTGAGGTCACACACTGATGTTGGACGAGAAGGCCTGGCTCTCAGTCTCCGCTCTAATTCATCCCAAAGGTGTTCTATCGGGTTGAGGTCAGGACTCTGTGCAGGCCAGTCAAGTTCATCCACACCAGACTCTGTCATCCATGTCTTTATGGACCTTGCTTTGTGCACTGGTGCACAGTCATGTTGGAAGAGGAAGGGGCCAGCTCCAAACTGTTCCCACAAAGTTGGGAGCATGGAATTGTCCAAAATGTCTTGGTATGCTGAAGCATTCAGAGTTCCTTTCACTGGAACTAAGGGGCCAAGTCCAGCTCCTGAAAAACAACCCCACACCATAATCCCCCCTCCACCAAACTTTACACTTGGCACAATGCAGTCAGACAAGTACCGTTCTCCTGGCAACCGCCAAACCCAGACTCGTCCATCAGATTGCCAGATGGAGAAGCGCGATTCGTCACTCCAGAGAACACGTCTCCACTGCTCTAGAGTCCAGTGGCGGCGTGCTTTACACCACTGCATCCGACGCTTTGCATTGCACTTGGTGATGTATGGCTTGGATGCAGCTGCTCGGCCATGGAAACCCATTCCATGAAGCTCTCTGCGCACTGTTCTTGAGCTAATCTGAAGGCCACATGAAGTTTGGAGGTCTGTAGCGATTGACTCTGCAGAAAGTTGGCGACCTCTTCGCACTATGCGCCTCAGCATCCGCTGACCCCGCTCCGTCAGTTTACGTGGCCTACCACTTCGTGGCTGAGTTGCTGTCGTTCCCAAACACTTCCACGTTCTTATAATACAGCTGACAGTTGACTGTGGAATATTTAGGAGCGAGGAAATTTCACGACTGGATTTGTTGCACAGGTGGCATCCTATCACAGTTCCACGCTGGAATTCACTGAGCTCCTGAGAGCGACCCATTCTTTCACAAATGTTTGTAAAAACAGTCTGCATGCCTAGGTGCTTGATTTTATACACCTGTGACCATGGAAGTGATTGGAACACCTGATTCTGATTATTTGGATGGGTGAGCGTTTATATATATTATATATTATATATATATATATATATATATATATATATATATATATATATATATATATATATATATATATATATATATATATTTATATATATACATATATATATAAAGTGATTATTCACTGAAGCTAGGGTGAAAACTAGATTTGTGAATCCATGTGGGATCATCCACAGCATAAACACGTATTAAATACTAAATATATATATATATCAATAAGCCAATGAGGACAGTTTAGTTTATCTTACAAAAAGGGATACCCTTTAATAATAACCTCACCTTCTTTATAAGCCATTAATGGCATGTTATCGCTTATTAGTCATTAAAATGCATTTATATTGTTGTTCATTAACCCATATTCTAACAATCATCAATATATATGGTGCTATTATAATGGAATACTCGTATGAGCAAAACTCTATTACATGTTCATGTATAGTTTGCTTATTAATATGAATACAGCATACAAGCATTCATTTGAATTAATTTGCCCCCAGAAAACACTAATATTGCTTGTATAGGAGAAGTGGTAGCTTAGTGGTTTAGGTCACAATTACTGGGCCCCGGAGCCAGGCTCTTAACCCCTTTTCTTTTTCCATAAAATGAGATAAAATGTAAGTCACTCTGAATAGGGGTGTCTGTCAAATGACCGTATGTTTGAGGCCGTTGTCTTGTTGAAATATCTATCATCTCCCCTGATTCAGTTTGTTGGCTGATGAGATTAAATTCTACTCTCTTAAGTTCTGGTAGATTGCTCCATTCATATTTCTCTCGCTGACGGCTCAGTAGCCAATTGCAGAGAAGCAGCCTCATAGGATGGGCCTCCCATTTCCTCACTGTGCTTCACTGTGGGTGTGGTGTTCAGAGGATCATACTGTTCACAAAGTTCTTGTTTCTCCAAACACATGATCAGCTGAATTATTTGCTAAAAGTATTTTTATTTATTTATTTATTTACTTATTTATTTATTTATTTATTTATTTATTTATTTATTTATTTATTTATTTATTTATTTTGCACATATACTAGATATATTGCTTATATGGGGGATGTGGTAGCTGCTGAAGATGGCCCTAAAGATGGACAGTCTAAAGACACATGAGATTAGCGTGGCAGCTTGGTGGAGCTGGGATTGAAACTCAAAACCTTCCAATAAGCAGTTCAACAGCTTAATCACTAAGCTACCACATCCTTCGGATGTTTGAAAAATCACCTGCAGTATGAGTGTGATGGTCGGGTGTCCACAAACATTTGGCCATGTTGTGTAACACTAGTACACTTATTATAAAGCAAGCAAAATATTAAACAAAAGTCAAAGTTTTGACTAGGGGGTGTGGCCAGGCAAGACCAGAACTGAGCTAAGATATAAGAAATTCATAGCTGATAGGAAATGCTTGTGTGTAGAGGTTTGAGACACAGCCTATCTATTTCATGACAGTGAAATCCTGTGTATTGGCAACATGTTTCATTATTCATGTGTGTTTAGATTCTGTGCACTGTTCAGCATCTAGTGCAATACCAAAAGTGATGCTTTCCCCAAATCTCTCTTCTTCTTTTTTTTTTACTATTCCTGCAAACCAGCTGTTATCCTTGAGAAATATATTAATGCAACCATAAAGTAGATTTCAGACACACTTTATGTTTTGGCTGCCAAAAGCAGTTTAATTTGTCTGAATAGGGATATTACTCATGATGTATGGCTTTTGAAGCTTATAGTGTACTGGGAGATTGACTCAAGACAGCGTCAGCAATTATGTACACTGATGTTGTGTTTGACAAAAGAAGGCTGGGTAAGTGTGTGTGTGTGTGTAAGAAAGGGAATGAGCGAGGCGCATGCCTGTATGTGTGTGGGTGGTAAAATATTAACAGGTCAGTGTAGAAAGGGAGCGGGGTCAGATAATAAGAAAGACTCAATCGAGCTGAGTGAAACGGACTGGGAAGGAAAATGCTGACACGCTCGCTTTCTCTCTTTCATCCAATTGCGGCCGATTGCTCTCTCCATCTCCCTCTCCCTCGCTCTGTCTGCTTTTTTTTATGCGCAGCAATGCTGGCTGCATGGGCCACAAACTTTAGCGCCGCACTCAGCTCTTCCTCTGTCCCATCTATCACCATGAAGCCCTGATGGAGGGACAGCAAGCGGGGGATGAATAAAAAAGAACGACGGAGGGAGGGAGCGGGGGATCATATTGAAATAGGTGGTCGAAGTAAATAAGCATCATGGCCAGCCTTGTGTGTCCTATTCTCTTATTTACTGCTCCAGCATGGACAGCTTGTTACTGATGATACACCCACACTCTTTGCAGACAACTGCAAAACATTCATATACACACACAAACACACACATGCCCAATTAAACGTTTATATATATTTAAATTACACTAACAAGTTCTGTTATATACCCCAAATTCACAGTTATAATATGCCTTAATAATAAAGTATGTATGTATTTATAAGCCTAAACAATTTTAAAAGGATCGGAAAAAGAGGCATTTTATTCCAAAGCCGTTGTTGTTGATAGCAGTTCTAAGAAGGTATATGGTAAGGAGTACAGTATAATTAGCATCTTTTGGTAGGTCTATGATTCAATATTCAAATCATCTTCAATTCCTCCAGTTTATGAGGGTCCTTCTGACAATTTCAATATCCTCTATACAATTTCCAAAAGGTTTTCAAGTCAAGAGATCAGCTACTCCGTACAAGGCTTGCTTGAGTTATTATGACCGTTTGTTTGAGGCTGTTGTCTTGTTGAAGTATCTATCATCTCCCCAGATTCAGTTTGTTGGCTGATGAGATTAAATTCTTCACTATTAAGTCCTGGTAGATTGCTCCATTCATATTTCTCTCTCTGACGGCTCAGGAACCAATTGCAGAGAAGCAGCCTCATAGGATGATCCTCCAATTTCTTCACTATGCTTCACTGTGGGTGTGGTGTTCAGAGGATCATACTGTACACAAAGCCCTTGTTCCTCCAAACCTGATTATTATTATTATTATTATTATTATTATTATTATTATTAATACTAATAATAATAATAATAATAATAATAATTATTATTATTTATTTATTTATTTATTTATTTATTTATATTATTTTTTTCTATTTTTTAGTTATTTTTTTATTATTGTTGTTGTTGTTTTGTCCATTCAAATATCAAAGGCGCTCTATGTAGGAATGGAGATTATCATGGTATCGTTTCATCACTTTCATTGTTCTCTGTTGTTCCTGCTGCTTTCAGGGCTTCCTACAACTCTTTTCAAGTGACTGCTGATTTCTCTTGTGCCTTCTTTATCATTGTGAAATCTTGCATGACACACCTCCCAGGGATGACTAGTTTTAGTTCTACTCATATCTTTCCATCTGCATATTATAAAAGCAAGTGGGAAGTTTAAGGACAAATATACTTTGTTATAGCTACATTGAGGAACCTACAGCTTGTCATTCCTGAAGGAACTCTGGCTAATCTCGCCATGTTCCACAGTTTGCTTGCTGTTTGCTGTCAAAGTCTAAAAACTGATCAGCTGCACAATTTTGACCCTATTTGTGATTTTGAGTGGAAATTATGAATGAAAGTAGTAAACATATTTATTTTAACTAAAACTTTATATTATACTTTAACTTACTTTTCACAAAACTTTAATATCTATACACTCATGTTAGTGAGCCCTTTTTTATGGGGTCCTGATGCATATTTCCACAGCCTAGAGCAGGGGATCTCAAACATTTTAGAGCCAGGGATCCCTTTAAATACATTTCACGGCTTCCATTCAACCCAGATTTATTTTATTATCATAAGCCAGTCATTTAAATATTATTCTCTTTAAATATTGGGCTCCATATTTACCATAATACAGAGACATCTACTTGTTTTGAGGTTTGAGGGACATTGGGAGACCATTTAAACATGCTAATAATTATATGAACAAAATGATGCAGACAAGTTTGATAATGGTGGCTTGTGATTTCCATTACTAGAAAGAAAATAATACATAAAATAAAATAAAATAAATCAATAAATAATGCACAGACCTACTGGCTGTGCTTCAAGGACCCCTGCGGGTTCCTAGACCTCTGTTTGAGAACTGCTGGCCTAGACCAAACAATGCCAAATCTGTTAGTATCTTGGCAATGAGACAATGCACAAGATCCAGCTAATGAGGTCCATTAACCCAGATCTACAAAAATGGATTGGCAAAGTGCAGGTGGAGTTCTTCTCCAATGCCAAGTCAACACATTATTGAATCTCACCATACTTAGGACACCAGTGTCTTCAGAGTGGCTGCAACAGCTGGTTTACAGCCTGTTTTAAGCGAGCAGAATCTGACCCCAACCTTTTCTCAAACTTGGCTAGGTCATTAAAAGCCTGGAAAAATCTCAGAGGGATGATGTCTAGTCAGTGTACTATAAGGAAGCTGATGAACACCATGAACCTCTTAGTTCTATAGTCTCAGCTCCTGAATTATTGATTTAACCTAAGTCATGTCTTTCACCAGGTCATTAAGTCACCTCGAGAGTAATTCACGCTGCTTCGTAGGCTTCTTTTCAGTCTTATCAGTTGATGCCAGATGTGGGCATTTGCAAGTAGCTCGCAGTTTATGCTGTGGAGCTTGGGTCAGGGTCCTGGATATTGAATCGGGGTCTAAATCTGTCAGCTGAGTGAGTGTGCTCTGTTGAAATCGGCCATGCTTCACAGTTGTGGGATTATCGTCAGACTCAGCATCTGTACTATAACTTATATATTTGATAAATAAAGGCTTCTTCTTCCCTTTTTCTTAATGCATTTTCATTACTCTGTGCCAGAATGAACTGAAAAAAAAAAAATCAATGCACTTGGTTCTATTTAAATAATGTAATCTTTATACTAAAATAAAGACACTTCTGGACTTTACAATAGTGTATTTCTCTACACAGACTACCAAAGTAAAGCTCTCCTATCTCAAATTCTTCTAAAACCCACTGCTGCAGAGGAGGCTCAATCTCATCTGACGATGATGTCCGTGTGTCTGAGGGAGGTGCTGAACACACACACACACTCATAAATGGCGCTAGCAGCTCCCTTCCTCAGAGTCAGTAACAAAGCCAGCAGGATTAGTGCCTGAATTGAAGCTAAATCCTGCCGAAGGGGGAAAATAGCGGGTTCATAAATAGCCTGGAAGCGATTGGCCTGAAACCTCAAACAACAAAATGATTAAACTGTAAAAACAGTGCTTTAATAACTAAAGCCATGTGCTCTATTATTTTAACTCCTCTGCCTACACACACACAGACACACAGACACACAAATACAGACACATACACACACTGTCTCATAGCTGCTTTCCACCCACACACACACTCACACAGACAAATATGTACCTAACCCAACAGATGGGCTGTTGAATGTGTTTAGGTATGAGCTATCCGAACTGTCCTTTTCCATTTGAACAAACCTGTAATTAACATTATCAGCGGTCAAACCTTTTCAAATCGGAGTGGTAAATAAGGGCAAGCCTGTAAACACACAGGTCAGGTTTTAAACCACTGTAACACATTGAAGTGCACTTGATCAGCTCTTAGTCAATGGCATAAAGTGCAAAAGTACGGAGATCAGAAATGGCTGTTTGCCACGCTTCAGTCGGGTTTTGGTTTGCATTTAAAAACACTACGAGTATGAAAATGTTGCCATGTGGGAGAACTGAATTCGAACAGGGTCTCAAATCCCCTTAAAGCATTCAGGGTCTCGCATGAATTTCAGATTATTTTTCAATTCCAAGGTGCAAGGGTGAATTCGGGCAACACAAAAAAATGAAAATCTCACTCTCTTAGAGTTTACATGCTTGAAACCTGAATAAATATAAAAGAGATTTTCATCGAGTGTATCAAAGCACAAACACAATGCCTTATACGGACCTCACATCTGTTCAGGATATGCATAGTTCTAGGATATTTTACAATTAGCATTTAGCCAATTTTCCATAACAGCTGCTCAGATTGTTGCTGGCTGGTGCTCAAAGGGAAATGCTAGCTTAGTAATTAAGGTGCTGGACTACATTACAATGACATATAATCCAAGACAACAATAAATGGACTTTAAAATGCTTCATGTATAGAAATATTTAATCAACATCTATGGAAGGAGTCTCCAGTGTCAGTGCTTTCTGAAAGTTTTCTGCTATTTAAAAGTCATCCAAACAGAGGACAGATGATTTTCCAGGGTTCTTTGTAACATGTTTCTTGTGGTATTAAATAACTCTTTATATTTGCTAATAGGAACTTGTGGATGTTCCACAACAGTAAATGTAACTATAAATGGGTAAAAGTATACCATAAATTGAAAATAATCAGCAGTAGCACATTGCTGTGGTCTAAGAGGAATAAAACACTTTAGTATGTTGTACTATAGGAAAATTAAATGAAACTACACCACCCTGTCATTTATTATTTTCCTACAGTACATCTGGTCATTTTTAAATCCTTATCTAACTCTGTCTGACACATCCAGGGTAAATGTAATGACACTGGGTACACTTCAGTCAGAGCTCTCAAATGATTAATTATATTACCAATGTTTTACTTTATTTGACGTTCTCTAAACAGTTTTTTTTTTTTTTCAAATGACAAAAAACATCCACTAGCTAGAAATGCTGCAAATATACGTAAGAGAACAATCAAGGAATGTTTCACAATGTGCTTTAAACAATATAGAAAATGGTCCTTACAAGTGTACACACTATAAAGATCCATGGCCTAGGGAGCTAGGATGCTGATTGAGACACTCCCAGTTTTATAAGGAGATGATAAGTGGTGTATCAGATCCATCCACTCTGTACAGAGATGGTTTGGCCTGCCTTATGTCACTTAAAACCTCCAGACGTGGAATGATGGTGCGTTGCTCGTTATTTCAAGCTGTGTCAACAAACACATATGTTGCATTTATATTACGATGGTAAACTTTAGGTGGCAAACAGCATGATCTGTGTTTCCCAGTGGAGCAGAAATGGAAAAATTAGGCCTCCAACAGTGCATCACAAAGCCAAATGAAGTAATTTCCCCAACTTTTGCTGTTACACTGTAGAGGTGGCATAAACAACCCTAAACAAGGTTTATTCAAAGTTCAGAAATACTGGTGAGACAAGATTAAAATTATGCTTGGTGAATGTTTGAGCCTTGAGGCACTTATTTTTCACAGACTTTTCATTTATCAATCTAATGCTAATATTATTGCTCCAGGTTACCTAACTAGCTATTGTGATACATTTACAGTATTTTATACAGACACCCTTGTCCAGAGTGATGGAGCATCTGAGGGAAAGAGGTCTTGCTCATGGACCCAGAGGTAGCAACTTAGCAGTAGTGGGATGTGAACACATGACCTAGCCTAACAACTTAACCACTTGGTGGCTTAGTGGTTAGCATGTTAGCCTAATATCTCCAGCTTTAGGGGTTCGATTTCTGCCTCCACCCTGTGGATGCGATGTTTGCATGTTCGCCTTTGCGTCAGGGGTTTCCACTGGGGACTTCAGTTTCCTCCCCCAGTCCAAATATATGTGTTGATTGCTGATTGGCATCTCTGAATTATAAGTGTATGTGCAATTGTGCTCTGTAATAGACTGGCATTCTGTCCAGGGTGTACCTGCCTTGTCTCCTGGGATAGACTCCAGGTTCCCTGTGACCCAGTAGGATAAGTGATGTAGAGAATGGATGGATATTTATATATCATGTAGAAGCAGCAGTAAGTATCCTGTGTATTTCTGATTATTCTGAGCACTAGCAGTACACATTTTGAACTCAGACACATCTTAAATCTGTGTTGAGCATAGGAAAGATGAAGGAGTTTGATTTTTGAGTGTGGTAGATCATTAGAGGACCAACAAATCAAATCCTGAAAGTAAGTCATACACTTTCGGGGAGGAGGGGGGGACTAAACAAGGAAATGTTGCTGCTTATAAATCAGAGACTTCTTCCATCTCAAAAATGGAGCTCAAAGGTGAATAAAAAGTAAAAGTAAGCTCACTGAACATTCATCTGTTTAAAAAATGCATGTCATGTCTTGATTAATCTTCATCTACTGCACTCTCGAGTCATCATTTAGCAGATGTAGATGGTATAAGTAAAACACAAAAACGAAAAACACAAATGTACATGGTTATGGGGAAATAATCAACAACATGGTGGTGTGATGCAACCTGACAAAAAGCACGGTCACTGTTACCACCCCAGAGTGGATTATTTTCCTATAACACTTGTCTCATATTGGTTTATTCCTGTTATAACACAACACACTGCCAAATATTACAAGTTTAATGTTGTTTAATATACCTGAAATGTTAGCTACAAATATTTGTTCCCTTTTTATCCCTTTTCTTCTCTATTGTGAAAAAGTCCTCCATCCCATGCTACAGCAACAGCTCACACTGGAGACTCCTTCCTCGGGTGAATAAATATCTCCTCACAGAAAATGTCCCTAAATCAGCAAGTGCTTCTATTTTTTAAACCCTTTCATGTGGAAATTTGTTAGAAACAATAACCTATCAGAATGAGATCATTAATGAAAACCTGTTCCTTGCTATCAGAGGAAATGAAACAACAGCATCTCACCAAGCAGATTCGAGATTTCAGTGCTGTGGTTGAATACACTTTTAATTAACATGATTATTGTTATATTTCGTTTGTTATTTCAGTGTTTGAATGTCACGTGGAGAAAGGCCTGTGATTAGACTTGACCTAATGAAAACGAAGCACAGAGGCTCATAACAATAATGTACTGTATACAACAATGGCTTAATGAACAACAGTAGGGAGGTTTTCATTTCAAATTAATACAGCTAATTAACACCATAATGGATTAAATGTTAAATTAAATGGCAAATAAAATCCTTTCGCCATTTGTTTTCTCTCTGTCTTTTTCTTTTTCATGTGATATGGTTTTTAAAGGCGCTTACTAGCAGAAAATGTCCTTAACATGTGACCAGTCTGAGCTACTGCGATCATTAGTGTGACACTTTTGCTTCACCTCTGCCATGTTGAAAGCACTTAAACTGTAGCGAGGCAGTCACCTACTATCTGCCCCTCTCTACAGTGGTGAAAGTATCCATGGAGACCAGCGTTGGATAGATTGCCCCCCCTTGCTGAACCACTACCACCACCAGCCACCCACTGCACCCCTTCCTCCACCTGTGCCATCCATTCGAGCTTAGGAAATGGAGCCATAACAACAGACTGAGCCTATTGTCTGAAGGAAAGAGGAATAAAAAAGGGCAGGGTTGGTTTGTGGAGAGCAGGAGGGGCCGGTGAACTCACGACGTGCTGCTTAAAAGCTGCTGGTCAGTGGGAGGGGGAGTTTGGTTAATGGAGTCCCTTGGAATGTGGCCTTGCTTGGTTTTTAATGAACACCCCCACAAAAAGACTTAATGAAGCATGCTGTCTTTGCCAGTCTCTCTTTCTTTACATCTCTATTTGTCTGAGTCACAGGCACACACAGCACTTGACCCCCTACCACACCCACGCTCACGCTTTAACACAGAGTCCATTAATGGCTAAGCAGAAGTGTGGACAAATCTGTGTGTAAAGAAGGTCAGTGGATTCCAAGTCACTTCTAGCACTACGCACTATAACTGTGATTTTATTCTTATTTCCAAATTTTCATTTTATGATTTCTGTGTATTTTCCATTTATAAGTTAATCCACAACCTTAACATGCTGAAATGTTTTACTATATATCATTCAGAAAGGTACAGGCCTTCCAGAAACTTTGAATTATTCTCTTTTGATGCATCACAGCTGCTAGTTCAGGCACGTAAAAGTCTGCCTAAGCAAAAAATAAAATTTAAATTAAAATTAATTAAATAAATAAATAAAATTTTTATTCTGACTCTGATTTAACTAATATCCGATTACAAACTGAATTGATTAGGCCTATGTCTATTTCGCAACATTGTGTTGCCACTCAACAACTTGCTCGAAGTATGACATTAAATGTCTGAGGAAATCACTCTTACCTTGTTGTTTCAGGGAAATATGCTTTTATAAGTTTATAAGTATAAATTATAGTTTTTATAAGTTGAGATGCCAGAGTACACTATACAGACAAAATTATGTGGATACCTGACCTGTACACTTATATATGCACCCACCCACCCCCAAATATTACCACAAAATTAAAACCATACAATTGTCTTTGCATGCTGTAGTACAGTTTGTAGTACAGAAAATTTGTATTGCGAAATTAATTTTCTCATAAGAAATATTGTAAATGCATATAATCTGTTCCAGCCACCCAAAAATATTACCAGTATGACCAATACGAAGCGTATGTAAAATGTATGGCTGCTCACAAAGAACTGACCTGAGCCAAGCTTTGTATGTCAAGGGTCCTCACAGGAAGTCGTGCCACCAAGCTTGGGCTAAAAATAGAACAGACCACCCACACCACAAATCTACAAAAAAACAAAAAAACGTGTGAAAAATCATGTAGCTTATGAATGCATGCCAAAGGCAACATTGGTATCGTGGGTTGATTCTTTCTAAACAGCTTTCACTGACTGAAAAAAATTCTTAAACTCGCTTCGGTTGGCTTTCCACTTACGCAAACAAGTTCTGAACGGCTGCCGGACATACAGGCAACTTAGCTGCTATCCGGTTCAGTTTGTTTGTATGCCGAGAAATGCTTCACATGCCGATGCATAATCCATATGCTGAGGTTCCACTGTATTATGGTTCTTTTTCACTGGAATTAAGAGGCCCAAACAAACAAAAGTCCCTGTGCTCCATAAGCACATGGCTTGCCAAGGTTGGCGTGAAAGAAATCGAGTGTCCTGCACAGGGCCCTGACTCTGACTCAACCCCATTGAACACCTCTGGGATGAACTGGAACAATGACTGCACCCCAGACCTCCTCACCTCACATCACTGTCTGATCTCAATAATGCTCTTGTGTCTGAATGAACACAAATCCCCACAGCCACAATCCAACATCTAATGGAAAGGTACAACACTATAAGCTGATCAGTGCTGGGATTTGAATACACAAACATCTGGTTACAGTCCACACTGTCCACTTCCACTTTTAATTGACTCACAGACAGTACGTGTTATTAGAATTGGTATGTAAAGCAGTAGTCACTCAGCTGTTACAGGCTCCAGGCCAGTATCATATCAGTGTATTCCATATCAAATGTAAATTGTTGTCTGATTTTCTGCTAAAAAAATTTACATGCTTCGGAGAATTTTTGTTTCAGTTTCTGAACAAAGCAAGCACTTTTATTTGATTTAGTTTCATGTAATATATATATATAACTCAAAATTGGCAACTCAAAATTAGCAAAATCAAAACACCACACAGATGCCATACTTCTTAGCAAATATACAGAAGCTTCTTCAAAGATTTGTGTAATGCTTTGTCTATTGGTGTGTGTGTGTGCTATGCTATATGCAATATGTCTTCTGATTGCAGTTTTGGTTGCTTTTAAGTAAATAAGAACTTCATTTGTTCAACTTTTGTTTAACTTCAACTTTATTTGCCAAAACAAATCAGAGCAGACAAAGAGACAGTACTGTGGGGGCGACTGTATGTGTGTGTGTGTGTGTGTATGTGTGTGTGCGTGTGTGTGTGTATGTGTGTGTGTGTGTGTGTGTGTGTGTGTGTGTGTGTGCGTGTGTGTGTGTGTGTGTGTGCGTTTGGGTTGTTTTCTTGTGGCTCTTTAACTGCCAAAGCTGCTAATTAACCAGAGCTTTTGTTTACATTCAATAGCTGCCTTATAACCCAGCTTGCTTCGGTATGGGAAAGAACGTGAGAGTTGTAGATACGCATGTAAATAGGCTCAGACAAAAAGAAGCTGGAAGGTGGCACAGGAAGCAAAAGCATCCCACTTCAAAGGAGATTCTTTCCAAATTGCTGAGTTGAAAATCACATTATTATGTTCAGAGGAGAGGAATGCAAGTGTTAGGAATATGAATCAGTGGCACAGTTAGTGCTACTTAACCGGTAATATACAAACACACTGTGTATGCAACATGACATCATATTGTGGAGGCTTGCATTAGTTTAATAGTCCAGGAATTGCAAATTGAGCGTGGAGATGCTGAGGAACGACAGCGAGTGATTAAAATAACCTTCGAATTCTTTTGTACTCTGTTTGAAATTCTGCTCCTGTTTAATTATCCGTACACTGAGGACCTCCTTCTTTCCACATTTTGGATATAAGCCATTATTACTTAAGAGAATGTTGTTAAGGCCGAACCTGTAGTCTCTATAACACTATACATATACGGCACTCTTGTCTATTCATCTTCAGTAACCGCTTTATCCTTTGCAGAGTTTTAGTGGATTTGGAGTCTTTCACGCTGAGTACAAGTAGTGAATGCGTCTTGAATGGGAAGCTAATTTAGAAAAGGGCACCACACACTAGAGGTTGTGTAGACTAGTGGTGTGGAGTAATACATTCACTAGTCACTACTGTGGGAATATCAACCAATCAGGACAGCTAAAATACATCAAGGTAAATAATCCACTCAAGGTGAATTTATCTTGTAATTCCAATCCCTACAACTGGGGGAAAATGACCCAAAACACCCTCTTATCTTGAAATTTCAATTCATCAAGTTGGAGTAGTCTTCATTTCATCTACCAGTTCTTTCTCTATTTATGGAGTGGACATCATATCATCATCAACATGGCCGCTTATACCAATAACACTATTCTCTCACAGTTTATAACAGTTTTGACTTTAGATATCATATACAGACATAGTACATAAATCGTTAAATCGTTAACCAGTCCCCCCACAATTTTAAGATCAAGGAAATTAACCTAAAATCAAATGCAAATTCAGACACATTTAAAGGAGGTTGTATTTTTTTATTTTTTTAAAATAGTGCAGATTCAGCAAAAGCTCTCTTTGAATCACGTTTGTCCAACATGAGTACAGCCTTTATAAAAATTTATTAAATTTGTCTTTTTAATGGTTGGGAGTTTAAAAGAAGAATCCTGTGCTTGCAGCAGCAATAATAATAATAATAATAATAATAATAATAATAATAATAATAATAATAATAATAAAGCATAAAAAACTCTATTTTTTGTTGAGTCACAAAATTAAAAAGTAAAGATAAAAGAAAACAAAACTCACAGCAAAATCAAACATTTTTTGATGCAACAATTACAAATATTTTCACACAAACCCTAAAGGAAATGTATAACACTGACCATTCAAATCACTGAATTCAATTATCATCAATAATTAATACTGACTCTGATACTCATACTGACTCATAATAATACTGACTCTGATAGTGACACTGACTCATAATAATACTGACTCTGATACTAATACTGACTTTAATACTAATACTGATTCATAATAATACTGACTCTGATACTAATACTGACTCTGATACTGACACTGAGTCTGATAATAATACTGACTCTGATACTAATACTGACTTTAATACTAATACTGATTCATAATAATACAGACTCTGATACTAATAATGACTCTGATACTGACACTGACTCTGATAATAATACTGACTCTGATACTAACACTGACTTTAATACTAATACTGATTCATAATAATACTGATTCATGAGAATACTGACTCTGACACTAATACTGACTTTAATAATAATACTGATTCATAATAATACTGATTCTGATACTAATACTGACACTGATTCTACTACTGACTCTGACACTGACACTAATACTGACTCTAATACTAATACTGACTCTGATACTGACACTGACTTTTATTGATTTTTATTTTTTCCACTTCTCACTTTGAACATGTTGAGGTGGAACATAACGTAACTATTGCAAATTACTGCTTACAAAGTATCACAAACAAAGCCTATGGAGAAGCAGACAGCTAAATGTACTAAGACAGTTTGAAAATATTTCAAAAGTTTTTTTTATTTTGCAATTTTTTGCTCACTATTTGTTTCTATTAACACTTTGATATCACTTTGAACGAAATACCGGAGACATTTTTTTTATTTTAAAATCCCACTCCCAGTAGCTCCCGAAAGAATTCCTCCCACAGTTGTAGTCCTTTAAAGCTACATAAATATAAATAACATCCTTTGCTGATTTATTTAAGAGTATAGTCTAAAAAAGCAAGGAAATTTAATTTGTAGTCTGTTTATGGCTGTTAATTGAAGTGTGGTTCGAGATGTTCTTTCCTGCACAAATAAGACAGCCTAAATATAGTCATCTCTCAGACTGCTGTAAACCTGAGATCCCAGAGCAAACCCACAGGAAGAACATGTCACATGACACAAAGACAGTAGCTACGGCTGTAGACTGAAAAGAGGAACCTGGAGCTGCATCACGCTTTACCCATGACTATGTTTACATTCAAATATTAAACTAGCTAGCTATTATATGTATAGCATATATTTATTTTTCTTCTTATAATCTGTAGCTACTGTAGCATCAGGATGAGAGAGAGTGAACTCAAAGCCAGTAGGTTATTGTATGTAGGTTCTGCTGGACTTTGGTCAAGACTTCTTCATACTTGATGATTAAGGCTTAGAGTTATAGTTGAAGCAAGCTTTCCTATTCCTCCAATTCAAAAATTTCCTATTTATTTATTTATTTATTTATTTATTTATTTATCATTATCTTTGCACTTTGCAGTATGTATTCCGCTGTTCCTGAGAAGAGGTTTGGTAGCAGGTTGGCGATCATCCTGGAGACACACATAGCCAAACCATTTCAGTCTTCATCTCTGGATTCCTATGGATAGCCACAAGGTTCGAATTTTCTTTCAGAAATTCCAGTAAACATCACAGTTGGGAGACCTCAAGTTTCTTCTTGTCTGACCTGAACATCATTTAGACTTAAGTCTATAGAGAAATGCTGTCATTATGAGTGTTCGGAATCTAAGCATTTTGGTCTCAATAGATATGTTTGTGATTTAGTGATTATTTTATGGATTCATATTTTTTTATTCATATTTTATTGATGCTGTGTTCATTTTATGAACTATATATTCTACACAGGGTCATGGGGAGCCTAGGGACTCTCCCAAGGTGACTCAGGACACAAAGACATCCTGGACAGGGTACCAACCCATCACAGGTCGCACACACACACACACACATACAATACAGATCATTTAGATATGCCAATTAGCCTACAGCTCATTTGTTCTGGACTGAAGGAGGAAACCAGAGAACCCGGAGGAAACCCCCTCAAGCACAGGAAGAAAATGTAAACTCCAGACATACAAGGCAGAGGCAGGAATCAAACCCCCAACTCAATTTGGGTTGCTCCCCTTATCCAGATGATTATGTTTAATATTTTAATTCATGGCTATATTAGCTTCCTAGCGGTTTATGTTTAACCAAAATACTCCAGTCAGTCTGTGTTTGTAATGCTAGTTAGTTTATTCAATTACAAGCTAATGTGAAGAGTTGTTGTATCAATTAGCTCTTTCTTTGGAACTTACATTTGTTCCTGGAAAAAAAAAAACTGTCTTTTTTGACAAAGTACATTTGAGCATGAAGCAGGTGAAGTGATTTTGTTCTTTCAACTCATGGTTTTGTGTGAGGAAAAATGAAAATGAGAACAACTGAATGCTGAGCATGGCATTTTACTTGTGTGACACTGCGCATTCATCATTAAACACAGTACAAGCAGTAGGACTTCTTTTACGTTGTCAGATCAGAGGAATTCAAGGAGTTTCCTAATTGTCACTACTTCCTGGGCACCAGCGAGACAAAAGTGAAAGACAGCTGGAGCTCTATCAAGCACTCAAATCTTGATTTTCCGTAACATTTGTAGCTCCGTAGATTCAACTTTATTTAAAGAATCGATGCTGAAGCTACAATGAGGCACAATTCATCATAATCCATGATGTATTTGATCTCAAAAGGCCAACAGTTGTGACCTCTGCGAATGAGGTTTGGAATTTTCTTATTAATAACAGATTTTCAGAATGGCTCCTCGGCCGCGTACAATATTGACGTATTTAATAGTGTTTGTGTCATTCTTCTTATTATTCAAGGTAGAAGCTTTGGATAACCTTGGAGAATTAAAGGAAAGCTCAGAGATTTCAAAATAGAGCACTAGCATTGAATGCCTGCTATATCAAATGCTTGATGAGCGAGGGTCATCTTTTACAGAGCTGCATTCCCTTGTCTCAGATACTTCTCCATCGAATACTGTACTGAAGTTTATAGAAAAACTGTCTTCGGTTTGTGAATTCAGTGTTATTTAAATGTCAAATTTAACCAACCAAGAACACTGTGGTATGAGCAAGGAAGAAAAGAACTTGAATAAAAAATGGAGTTTATTTAAACCTGTAAATGATCTTGTGCTATGCTTTAAATATGCATTATATGGTTTCACAAAGAATACTCAACAGATCATATGAACCTTGTACAGAATGTTCAAGTCTTGCTACTTTTATGAATGTACAGGGTCATACCTGGCATTATACAGTGTTATGTATGCTGTATGATGTTTTATATAAATGATTGTATCATGCACCATGAAAACCAAATGTTCCTAAAAAACAGTTGTGCACTGAATCAGAGATGGAATGTTCAATAAAATGTTCAATAACCTTATACAGAAACCATTTCTCTCCTCGAAAACAATGGTCTCCTTGTTGAGCTTGTGTTAGGTTTACCTGGTATTATTGCACCTCTGGAACAGATCTTTCCTCTAATAAACAACACCTGGCTGGATGAGAGGAACCACATGGTTCCTTATAAAAAGACCTAACCTTGACCACAGCCATACAGAATTTCACAGAGTTTCGGGAAAAACAGGAATCAGCTATAGAATATTAACTCCACTCCTGCTTGAAAGAGTCTCTATAACAAAACCTCAATATGTTTCCATTTTTCATTGCAAATTTTGGACACCTTATATTCAGACATTTCCTTGAACAAATTGAAGGAATTTAAATATTTTTTTCATTTATAAAATTAAGCATTCAGCGCACATTCCTTCTCCCCCAAGCTGCTTTTTTTTTTTTTTTTTTTACTTTCCTGAGTGCACAGTGTAAGTGAACCAACATGCACAATTTAACGAAATTATGCAGAGGAAATGGAATTTCAAGAACATGTAATTTCAAACTAGTGACTCATTTGCATTGTCTTGCATTATACAAACACCAACCCTACTTTCTACTATAGAAAATTCCCACCTCTCTGCCCGATTTGTGGAAATCAACTATAGCATCTAACCTACAGCAGAATCTTAGCAGAAGACGTGATCATTCTAGACCATGCGAAAATTCCTTATACAGTATAACCAGGATATGCTTAATGTGTACTGATCTATCACAGACATTACAGATGGCTCATTATTTGACAATATTTTTTAGAAAAAGTGATTTAAGATGCCATGCTACTTCAATTTCACCACTCAGTGGAATGATCAGGGGGTGCCAATTAAAATGGGACTAACACACAGAGATTAATCGAAATCAAAAACATGGCAGTAGGTGGATTAGTGGCTCTAAATTGCCCCAAGTGTGAATGTGTGTGTGGTACAGTGTGAATGTGTGTGTGGGGTACAGTGTGAATGTATGTGTGGGGTACAGTGTGAATATGTGTGTGGTACAGTCGTGGATGTGTCAGCTCTGAGTGAATCACCAGCAGACTCAGTAAATCAGAGTTGCCTACTCTTCAGGGGAAAGAAGTAGTTAATGCGGGCTCAAAAAGTCAGTAGAAGTTGCCATATGACATTGCAGACTAGTTTGCATATTGATTGAATCGTCGTGATGATTTGCATATCAAAACGTCTTAGATGAATTTTCGGAAGACGCTCTGAATAGTATGGTGGAAGGGAATAGAATTGTGGTATAGGAATGATAGGAATGAGAATTGGAAATAACAGATTAGAGTATTTCTTATAGAAAAAGTCATGATACCATACTCACAATTTGTGCATTTAGAAAATAGAGTGAAGAATGTTGGAAGTTATAGGTGAGAAGAGCATTTCAAACATGTAACGATCAAAGAAGTTTATGGTGGACAAACAGATCAGTAATCAATCATTGGGAACAATAGTCATCAGTGAGTAGTTGATAGGAAGACTGGTGATCAGTGATTGGTTGCTGGAAAGAATTTTGATTGGTTATTGGTCGTGTTGAACGATGGTGATAAGTGACTGGGTTTTAGAAAAAGTGATCACTGATTGGTTGTTGGGAACAGTGTTGATTAGTGATTGCTTTTTGGAACAGTGGTGATCTTGGGAAGAGTGGTGATCTGTGATTGGGTGTTGGGATCAATGGAGATCAGTGATTAGTTGTTGGGAACAGTGGCGATCAGAGATTGTTTTTCGGAAACACTGGTGATCAGAGATTGTTTTTTGGAAACAGTGGTGATCAGAGATTAGTTGTTGGGATCAGTAGTGAACAGAGATTAGTTGTTGGGAACAATGGAGATCAGTGATTACTTGTTGGGAACAGTGGTGATCATAGATTAGTTGTTTGGAACAGTAGTGATCAGTAGTTGTTTTTTGGAACAGTGGTGATCAGTAGTTGTTTTTTGGAACAGTGGTGATCAGTAGTTGTTTTTTGGAACAGTGGTGATCAGTGATTGGTTGTTGGGAACAATGGAGATCAGTGATTACTTTTTGGGAACAGTGGTGATCAGTGATTCGTTCTTGGGAAGAGTGGTGATTGGTTGTTGGGAAGAATGGTGATTGGTGATTGGTTGTTGGGAAGAGTGGTGATCAGTGATTCGTTCTTTGGGAGAGTGGTGATCGGTGATTGGTTGTTGGAATCAGTGGTGATCATTGATTGGTTGTTGGGAACAGTGGTGAGCTGAGATTAGTTGTTGGGCACAGTGGTGATCAGAGATTAGTTGTTCGGAACAATGGTGATCAGTGATTGTTTTTTCCAAACTGGTGATCAGTTACTGATTAAAACCAAACATTACATGGAAATGTAAACATGACTGAGAAAGTTTTCCAGAATGCTCATGTTTTGGCTCATTACAGATGTTACCTGCACAACCTGCCTCTCAGCAAAGCACATTTCCCATGTTACAGCTTCCTCCTTTGTGTTGCTGTTCTCATGGCAACCAGCAGCATGTGCTTGTGTTTTGTTTTTCTGGTTCGTTCCCGTCCTGTCATTTGTGTTCTTCCTCGATTGTTTCAGTTAGCCCTTGATTACTTTGTATACTTATGCCCTAGTGTTTCTTTGTCATGTTGTGAAGTCTTGCCTATCAATATCATTCCTTAGGGTCCTTAAATCTAAACCTTGTTTTTATTATTATTTCAGAATTCCTCTGTTCTTCAGTAATGGATATGTCCATGATAGTCCTGTCTGCCTGTACTTTAACCATTACTATAGACAGTGTCAAGGAACAATTCCTGAATTATCCATAATAAAAGACCACAATGACAAGCATCCTGCGTAATTAATTGTCATGCGACACCACTTAAACAGTTCTATGTAATAAATAAATAAAGAAATAAACAAAAGTGAAAACTGATTCAATGCAAGAACAGAGACTTCTATTAACATTAAAAGCAATGATGACTGAGTCGTGGGGGGATAAAGGTAATATAAATAGATAAATAAAGTACTCCAACTAGCATGGAACAAAGTACTTCATTATACATTCCCACAAGCAGCTCTTAAGATTGTGTTCTTGCTGTTTTTATTGAATAAAAAGTGAAGAGAAAACCTGGCTTGCTTCACTTCTCAAGCATAAAATACACTAAGGAAGGAAAACTAACTCTCTCTCTCTCTCTCTCTCTCTCTCTCACACACACACTCACACAACATGGATGATTGGCATTTTTTAATTAAAAATGAGGTATAAAAAAATAAGCAGGCATGATTTTCCATTTGGAGGACGAATGGAGGGAAAGGGAGGGAAAGTTCGCTGCTGCTTTTTACAGCTGTGGCTGAAGTTAACAGTGAACTGATTAAGCCATTCATTACAGTTCTTATTACAATAAACACACACCTTTTATTGCATAATAACACACTGAATGTGCCGGTCATACACAATCAAATAAAATTAAAATCTCATGCTCTGAAGTGTTTGTGTGCATACGCAGACACACACACACACACACACACACACACAATCAAATACACAGGTGCACATGCCATTAATTTTTTGCAAATATTTGTATAGCACTATTATAAATTTAAAAAAATAGCACACACACACACACACAAATACATAAGCACATATTAGGCATGAAGTCATGGAAATGAGGGTACATGGTTCACTGCAAGAGCAGTCTGTGCTCTCTCTCTCTCTCACACACACACGCACACACACACGCACACACAAGCACAGAGAAATTGTGTATTTGTTAGTTTTTGAAATGTGTGTATTTGTGAGTATGCACTTTTCTTTTTCTAATTAAAAACGGCCATGCACACACTCGTATTTCTTAAGAAAAAGTTTGTGTGAGTACACGTTAGACATTATTTTTAGCTTTGGCCAGTGTGTGTGTATGTGTGTGTGTGTGTGTGTGTGTGTGTGTGTGTGCAAACAAGAGCAAAGATCATGAGACAGCAAGAAGCCTTAGAGCTTAGTGTTGCCAGGTGAACATTGTTTCAACCTTAAGACTAATTGACTACTTTACCTGTGTGTGTGTGTGTTGTGTGTGTGTGTGTGTGCCAGAGGCCTGTGTGCAGGCCTCTATATTTCTTGTTTCTAGCACATTTCTGCCTCTATTTTTCCTCTACCTTTTAAACCGTGTTTGGTCTTACACTGTACTGCACTGCAATCATCCTCAACTTCAACACTCAATCATCTCAATCTTCACGTGTTACAATGTCACATCTGATCAAATCCAACAGGCTTCAACATCAAAGCTAATTCCCGAACTCACACACTTTCTGGATCCATGAAACATAGTTGGAGCAGGTACAGTTTAGTTACAGTGCTGGAAAGCACGGCTAATTTTTTATACTTATTGGCCTTTTCCCTACTAAGCTGGGCCCTTTGAATTGAATTGAATTGAAGATAAAAAATAAATAAATAAAACAATCCAAACCAACCAAAGTGCTGTGAGTTCAATTGCACTGGAACTGCACTGTGATTCCTGTGAATGCGAATGCAACTCATACGTGGGGCTGCACTTGTTCAGGAAGTACCAGTAAGTAACCGGTGCATGTGTTTCACTAATGACATCATTAGTTTCCACACCAAACATGTAGCATGAGTGACAGGGAAACATTTTTGGGACACAGAAGAGGTGAGATGAATTTCTGTGGATAATAATAATCACTCAGAAAATAACTCAAATAACTCACAAAAATAAATGCTAATTCTATCAGGGTTTGATAGAATCAAGTGAGCCTGGAAGCAGTCCTAGCAAACATCTGAAAAATGATTTGGATCAAACATATGAAAAACATCTAAATAAAGTCACAGTAGAGCCCAAAAGCTCTTAATTTCAATTTATACTGTTGTTGTTTTGGCTGCTCCCTGTTCAGGGTCTCCACACCATAAATAGGACACTGGTTTTATACAGTGTACCCTTCCTGACACAACCCTCCCATTTATCTGGGCTGGGACAAGCACTGAGAGTTAACTTTTCCATGGCTGGGGTAGCTCCCTGCCCAGGAATTGAACCCAGGCCTCAGCAATGAGAGTGCAGGATCCTGCCATTGGACTACGAGGAGGCTAAGCTGCTAACACTTTATAACACCCACAAATCTAAGGTTAAGAGTTCTTAATCCACATGGACTTCTTTAGCAAAAGCTCTCAGCTTGTATATCGTCTCGCATAGAAATGAAGTTCTGCCAAATGAATAAAGAAAGAAAAAAATACCATTTTTTTGTATTTAGAGATCCATCAGGAATTCAATCTCATTAATACCCACTGACACCTTTATTTTAGAGACCGGATGCAGATGAAGCCAAAACAGAGTGCAATTTGGCAGAGAGGATATTTAATCCTGCCAGTCTACTTGGGTCTATGGCCAGCTAAACCAATTTAGGTTGAATAAGATTTCTAATAAAGTCCATCCAAAGTAGGCAAAGCAATATTTTTCTTTTTTTTTTTTTTATTGTTGGCCAAAATGTATTAAGGTTAGACTATCTATAGTCTACGCTGTGCTCTTAAACCTTATATCCTCAGCTGTAAATTACTTAGTAGTAAAACCAGATTAATTGAATATTATGAGAAAAAAAAAGGAAGAAAGAAAAAAGCTTTCCTAAACTCTGTTCTAATATGGAATAAATCAAGGACAAGCAGATTAGTCAAATTGACTCTCCCTAATTTCTAGCAGCTGCTTATCACCTCAAGAGACCCAACACAAATGCAAATTTGTGTGTTTTGGGAGGAAGAGATCTGTGAAACTCTCTTGAGGAAGGCTGGAACATCAGTTTTTTAAGATGCTCATTACACCTGTGATCATTTCATAATGATTCAGTAGATATTGTAGGTTTCTGCAGAATCCAGGCACTTAGAAATAGCATTATAAAATGTACTCGAAGTAAAAGTAGTGCATTTTAGGCATGTTTTCTTCCTGAAGATGATACTGTAGCAAGCAAGTGCCTCCGGACTAAGAAATCCAAAGTCTTGTGAGCATTTTCCGTGGAGCCGGAGGTCACCAGCCTGAGGGTTTCGCCAAGTGTGGAGGATTGCACTAGCTGCTCAACAACTCAACAAGTAAGTGAGTGCCAAACTCGTCAGTATGTCAGTCTGAGGAGGAAAAGTGATTTCCACCCACAGTGGCGCATGCTGAAATTCCCCGGAGCTGCAGAGACGGTGCTTACACAGATTTGTCACAGATTTGTTTTGGGCTGTCGGAAATGAAGCTAGCGGGTTTTGTTTTTTCGGTGATAGTCTTCATATGTTGACCGAATCTTCATATTCAACACTGTGGCATTTAATAACCATGCATATCTCGTACTTTGATTTAATTAAAATAAATAATGCTCCAATCTACCGTCAGCTAGACGCCATGTAACATGTTGGGT
This sequence comes from Hemibagrus wyckioides, assembly GCF_019097595.1. Classification (NCBI taxonomy): domain Eukaryota; kingdom Metazoa; phylum Chordata; class Actinopteri; order Siluriformes; family Bagridae; genus Hemibagrus; species Hemibagrus wyckioides. Next base: position 7,189,200 of record NC_080726.1, read on the forward strand.
AACATTTGCTAAGGCCGTGCCATATAACCCTGAAATCTCACTTTATTTACTGTTTATTCTTGTTATTTTTGTTCATTTCAGTGAAATTAAATTTAAGAACCACAACACATTCTGTTCTCTGTGACACCAGACAGTGGAATTATAAATCATTACAGTAGAATAGGAAGCACCAACAGTGCTAAGTGTGTTTCAAAGATATTCTGTATGAATATATTGTGAATTAGAGTCCTGGGATAAGCACAAGGCAGTCTTTATGATTATAGCAGCAAACAGCAGCAATGCAACACCGTAGAAATGCAACGCCGTCTGACAATTTTTTTTTCTTCATTTTGTTGTTGATCGATATTGAATTTCAAGATAATACTATCTCTTGTTACCATTAGCGCAAAAAACCCGACTACCTAAACTGCATCTAGGCAAGTCTATCAACTCATTTAACATGCTAATCATAGCTAAACTCAAAAACATCTTAAATATAGGCTAGGCTAGTGTACACTGTATATTGATACTACTAAGTCATGCCCTCCTAGCTTTATTTTTATGGCTAGCTTAGACATGGGGTGGGATGGGATATCATCACACACTGTTTTAGCATAGCTAGTCCACCTACTGGCATGTTTTTTGTTTTGTTTTTTTTCCAGTTGATTAAAAACCAAAGAATCCAGAGGAAACCCACATGGACAGAAGAACAGAATCAACACAGACAATTTAAGTTCATGCTTAAATATAGAAACCTGGAGCTGTAACATTTCCTGCTAACATGCTTTATAATGCAAGGACTACTTTGAGGGTAGGTTAAACTGTATGCAAGTGTACATATGTTTACAACCCTCTTACTGTTTACTGTATCTCTCCATTGCACAATTCTTCATGCTACGTGTTGCATTAGCATAAAGTTCAGGGTTGAAATGTAAGATGTAAGTTAGATAAGCTAGAACGGATATGACTAAAGAACAAAGAAATTCTGTCATTTGAAGCACATGCTAATCACTCTGAGAGAGCTCATTTGCAAAGGAAAATTGGTGTGCTTTGAGGAAAAAGGAAAAAGAGGAAAAAGATCCCCAACATCTGGAAAACATCCTAAATATTAGTTGGGTAATTTAATAATTTTATTGACCTAAAAAAGCACTTTATTATAGAATTCCCCAGGTAAAACAGATCCAGCTCAAGCTATTCCTGCTTTGTGAAGATAGTGAGTTGTGCCTCCAGCCTGGAAACATAAAGGTTACCCAAGCTTCCGCTAAGGTGCTGAAGATTCTCGCTAAGCGTAGATGGAAGCGATGAGGTCTGTCACTCTGAGAAGGAAGCAGCAGAGCCTGATGAATTCCCAAACTTGCCAACATCGATGGTTTAGCTTTAGTATTTCCAAGTTTTGTCCAATTGCACCAATAGGTGTGAAATCTGCAAACTACCTTTCTGCTTTGTTAGCCAAAGTAGTGGTCAGACTGAATGCAAATAAATTTCACCCACTGGAAAAGCCAGTTTAGTGAAAAGGAAAAGTTTCCAGGATGTGAAAGAGGCATATGAATCTCTAAGCAGTTATTTTGGATGCGTATTTTTGCACCAATTTCATCTAAGTGAGCTGGAATTTACAATTTAAGACATGTGGATTCAAGACCCTCAGACTTCCCTCAGCCAACAGGAAACAAGAAGGTGGAACTGTGGCATCTGTGGATTAGGGAAAATTTGAGGAGCTGCTTATTATTAAACACCGGATACACTGAAGGTTGCTTAGCACTAACAAAATGTAATTGCTGGGAAATTAAATATTATGCGACAGGAAATTCCTCACAACTAAAGAAGTGAAGAATCATGTGACTCACCAGTGTCATGTGATCAGTTAGGCTATGTGTAACTGTTGCTGAGTTGGAAAAAAATTGAGATTATTTATCTGTGTGAGAAAAGCTGATAGATAGATAGATAGATAGATAGATAGATAGATAGATAGATAGATAGATAGATAGATAGATAGATAGATAGATAGATAGATAGATAGATAGAGATAGATAAGTTAAAAGCAAATATAGTTCTAAAAAACCTCACTGTTTTATTTCATTTCATTTTACTATCTTGAAATTTTTTTATTTATCTTAAACGTTTTCTGTTCCTATTTGTATGGGCAAGTTAATCTGTTTTGTCTGATGTTTTTCTTCCATGTTAATAAGTAGTTTCAGTATTATTTATTTTTATTTTTTTTCTGTCAATGTCATTAACAGAAAAAGTCAGTTAAGCAACAGGAAATATTTTTCATTATACTTCTACACAGGTTACTATCGACATCTGGCATGAACTGGACTGCAGACACAAACACGTCTGTTTTAAATAAACAGGTTTAAGCTTCTACACTCAGAATGTACATACAAATATTTGCAGATTACAGTTGAATATCAGTTCAACCTTCAGAGTCTGCTCCAAAACTACTGAAATGGCAAAGTCAGTCCTTTTGTTTTTGTGATACACCAAAGACATTTGGGTGTGAGATCAAAAGATGGTTATGAGATGAGGGTATGAGATTTAACCCTTCTATTATCCTTGGGGTCAATTTGACCCCATTCACTGTTTAATGTCTCTAAATATACTGTATGATTGACATATATATATTTTTTTGCTTCAAATTTAATTACTTTTTTAAATTTAATGGGACAGTCAAGTAAACATACAATGATCATGATAATATGTTTTCAGTGTCCTGTACACATTTTGTGGCATCACTGATCCTTGGGGTCAATTTGACTCCAGGCTGTTTTAGCTGTATAAAACACATAAAAATACATTCATCTGCTTTGGTTGTTTTGGATAACATTGAGGTCACTATAACAATTTTATAATCTCCCTCTGCTTTAGGGCCTTAACCTAAAATAAACATACATGTGGTATTGCGAGAACCACTGAGAGTTCACACAACATGGTGGAGGGGAAAAGATAATGTCTCAGAGACCCTGAGGAACAGAAATGTTACTATAATATAACAGAAAGTGTACTACTTTCCAAATATATTCTTATAATATAATATATTTTTTGTAATAAATAGCAAAAATCTGCTTAGAAATAAAAAAAATTATAAAATAATACTTACATATTTTAATACTTATAAAATAAAACAATTAAAAACAAACAAAAATGATTTTTCCGTCCAATCAGTGAGATTTTAAGGTGATTTGTCATTTCTTTTCTAAAGTCATGCGATAGAAATGCTGGGTGTTTAGGAGAATGGGGTGGTGAAGTGGGATGGGGTTATATTATGTAAAAAGGTATTTAGGCTGTCAACAAAGAAACATAAATTACCTGACAAAAAAAACTGGGTAAAGATTATATTCTTAAGCTTATATATAAAATGTAAGTCTTGTCAGGATTTTCTAGCTACCAATGCTAAATCATTAACATTGTAATGGTAGCTGAATGTAAACTCCTCTGGGAATGTAGGAAAAGTATCTAATGATTTTTATTATTTCTTTGTTTGTTGTATTTTATTTTTGCTGAAACCTTTATTTTATTTTATTTTATTTTATTTTATTTTATTTTATTTTATTTTATTTTATTTTATTTTATTTTATTTTATTTTATTTTATTTTATTTTAGGTATGTCAAGCTACAAATTCTAATTCAACTAAACGCTACAAAGCCTAAACCCTGCCAGATGAAACAGCCATTCTGTTATTTTTTCCATTTCAATTGATTGCATCTTTCAAACTTGTTTTGAAGGCGATCTTTAGATTATTTCTTTACACTCGGAGTTGCTGTAGGCATGCCGTTTCTCATGCTTTGATTACAGAAGTGCTGTTTGAATCATTTGATCTAAGTAAATACATCCAGGAAGTGCAGCTAAGCTCCCAATTATTCCTTCCTGCCGCAGGCCCTCGTCTATTCACGCAGGTTTTGGAGGATTAACTAGGTTAACCTTTATTGATTTACATAAAATTTAGCTCTAAGCATAGCTTTAATAAACACAGATATGGGTGCTCACCTTGACCAGCGTTTGCACCAGTAACCATGGAGATTGATTAAGAATTGTTCCTGCAGCAAGAACAAACAAAGTGAAGAGTTCAAGCTTGCAATGAAACCAGAAGTGGAGCTCCAGAGGCCTGATGGGTAAAACAGAAGAAAGCTAGTCTTTGATCCATAGAGAAATTGCACAGAAAAATATTTGGCCATGTAATTGTGCACAATTAGCTTTAATGTGGCTTGTTGTTGAAGCTATATCATTTCTTCTCTTCGGGAAGGATGTATTTTCTTCAACTTTCTTCAAATTGCCCATGCTATGAGCACAAAGTGCTGGCTATGATGAGGAAGTACTGTGCCTCCTGAATTTCTAGAGCAATTTCCACCATTGAGCCTTTAACACACTATTTTCAGCAGATGAAGGGCACGGCAGTTACAATTCAGGGGATTTGTGCCTCATTGTTGCACAACAAGAAGCCAATTGTTTCTTTTTCTTTTTTTGGAGTTCACCTTGCTGTGTTTTTTATTTTGAGTGTAAAAATAGATTAGTTAAATGGATGAACATATTTTGTAAGCTTTCAGGTTTTTCTGACCTTTTTTATTTCAGTTTTAATATCTCAGTGTTAAGACAGCTAACAAGCAATGTGCAGGACAAAAAAAAAAACACTTTTGGGGCCATTGATCATGTGCTTTAACAAATCATCAACTCCATCATATCCTATTACATTGCATTAACAGTGGACATTGTCTCAAAGCAGCTTTACAGATCATAGAAATATAGTACAAAAAAAATCAAGATTAATATGTATTATATTCTATTTTTATTATATGTTTGTAAATCCTTAGTTGGTTCTGTTTGTTGTTGCAATATGGATGAGGAACTAAAGCAAAACATTTCACCCCCTTTGACCCCATGTATGTAATATGTATGTGACAAATAAAGAACCTTAAAAGTGAAATAGACTTAAACTGTATTGTGAAGCATTTGTACTTTCTCTTGGTATGTCTTTATTGGGGTAAAGAATAATAAAAAAAAACAAACATCCAGGGTTTGTCAGTATGACAGATCGTATATTCAGGAAACATTGCAACTAGGTGATGAATGAGGTTTTTAACAGTCAGAAAGCAGAGCACATTTTGTGAAAGATCATTCTCATCATCATTTTAGTGAATTGAACAAGCTTTCCTCAGGGAGGTGATCTAGTGCATCAACAGCTACATTTCATCTATTTAGTGACTCGAACCCCAAACTGTTGTCTTAATGAACCCTTTTTGTTCCTTTGTGAGCAATTGAATGATGTAAAGGATTTCACTGTACATATTCTCACCTAATCACTGCATGCTAGAACCAGAGATAGACGCTTTTTGTGTTCTTGTGTTTTTTGTTTTTATTTATTTATTTATTTTTATGTTCTGGTTAATGAATCAAATTTTCAAATTCAATTATTTTTTTTTAACATACACAATCATAGACAGTACAACATGCAGTGACATGCTTTTTATGACAGTCTGAGTTATAAAATTAGAGTAAAAAAAATAGAAAATGGAATGATGAAAATAGAAAATGGAATTTAAAAATTAAATAAAATAGAATAAAACACAATATGACATGCAGTGAACGGCTTCTTACGACTGCCCAAGTTATAAAATTAGAGTTAACATTAAAAATGAAAAATTGAAAATGGAAATATCAAAATATAAAATGTTAAATAATAAAAATAATAAAAATATTATTTTTGCAATATTAATAATAATAATAATAATAATAATAATAATAATAATAATAATAATCTATTATTATATATTATAATATATTATAATAACTATTATTAATAATAATAGTTGCAATATTGGCCCAGTCTCTTTTTTTTTTTTGTAGGATTTCAATCTGTTTCTAGTCTGCCAGCAAAACTGATTTAGGAAAAGAAAAAGAAGAGAAGGAAAAAAAAATCAATGAAGCTGAGTTAAAGGTGCTTTTGTCTAGACTTTAGAGGTCAAGTAAAGAAGTTTGCTTTGTTTTTCATAAATCGTTAATCCACAATCAGGTAAAAACTGAAAAACCCGCTAGATTTTACTGTAGATTTTTGTATGTATTCTTGTCTAATCGCTCACTGAATGAATCTTCCTTATGTTCTTGCATTTTCTATTATTTATTGTTTTTGGTCTGGTTATTGAATCATGTCTTCATGATTCTGTGATCTGTGTTTTTGGTGTAGCTATTGTAAAGCCAAAATCAACTTTGCAGAAATAGACAATAAAGTTTGCAATAAAGATTGCATTCTTCCAAAGCTGCATTTTGTGGATTAAAAATAATAATAATAATAATAATAATAAGTTGCAATATTGACCCAATCTCATTGTTTGGACTGAAGTGAAAGTTTACAATAGGCTTGCACTTTATTACAGCAGCTTCTGTGCTATTGTGAGGGGAGGAAAACTGATTTTAAACTTTATAAAGAGTTCATTATAAAGAATCACCTGGTTTCTATCAATTCCACTGACTGTCTCAGATTCCAATTCACAACCTGTCCTCGCTTCCCAAAGCGTCTAAGAGCTCCTCGGCACA